>NC_036854.1:21061057-21243869 GCF_002910315.2 Salvelinus sp. IW2-2015 | reverse complement strand
CCACATTCTCCGACTCGTACCTCAATTTAGCCAACTGCTCCTTATGGTAAGCACGGGGAACTGGCTCAAGTCTCCCACTTGACCCAGCCACACTCCCCGTGTACCCCCCCCAATACATTTTTGGGGGAGCCTCTCGGGCTTCCAGCCGCTCTGCTTTGCTAGCTCCTGCTGCTGCTACTGCTGCTGCTTCCCCTTACCACGCTGCTTGGTCCGAGTATGGTGGGTGGTGCTGTAACGGGTTTTTTCCGTTGGTGAAAGAGACGACCAAAATGCAGCGCGGCTAGTGTTCAACATGTTTAATAAACAAAGAGTCGTAACGTGAACACTATACAAAATACAAAATAACAAACGTGAAAACCGAGACAGTCCTATCTGGTGCAGAACACAAAGACAGAAGACAACCACCCACAAACCCCAACACAAAACAAGCCACCTAAATATGATTCCCAATCAGAGACAACACAAAACACCTGCCTCTGATTGAGAACCATATTAGGCCAAACATAGAAACAGACAACCTAGACACACTGTCAGGTTTTGGCCAAGACTGTTCGGGTTTTGGTCACTAGATGTCCCCATTGCACCTTTTTTGTACCTTTTGTTTTTCTTGCTCTAATTATTGTTTGCACCTGTAGGTCATTCCCTTGTTAGTATTTAAACCCTGTGTGTTCCTCAGTTCCTTGCTCAGTGTTTGTAAGTTAGCACCCAGCCCCAGCCCAAGCCTTGTTTTATATAGATATTTCTCTTGTTGGATTTTCCAGAGGTTCTCTGGTTTAGTTCTTGTGTATTATTTGAGTAGTCTTTTGAGGTTTGTTTTTCCCTGCTGTTTTTTACCACTTTGTGGAGTTTCTTTTGTATTTTGGAGGATTTCCATTTTGTGCCTCTTGGCTTTATTTTTGGACATTGTGGATTTAGTTTCTTTGCCTGAAKATTTTGTTCTTTAATTAAACCACCATCTCTAGTACTGCTGTGTCTGCCTCATCTTCTGGGTTCTGACGATATTTAGTGACTGTTTCTCGCACCGGGTCCTGACACACACAACATAGAATGCCCACCCAGCTCACGCTCTGACCAACACTAAAACAAGTAAAACACACAAGAACTATRGTCAGAACGTGACAGACACACTTACTAATTCAAAGGTTTTTCTTTATTGTTACTATTTTCTACATTGTAGAATAATAGTGAAGACATCAAAACTATGAAATAACACATGGAATCATGTAGTAACCAAAAATGTGTTAAACAAATCAAAATATATTTTAGATTCTTCAAAGTAGCCACCCTTTGCCGTGATGACAGCTTTGCACACTCTTGGCATTCTCTCAACCAGCTTCATGAGGTAGTCACCTGGAATGCATTTCAATTATCAGGTGTGCCTTGTTAAAAGTTAATTTGTGGAATTTCTTTCCTTCTTAATGCGTTTGAGCTAATCAGTTGTGTTGTGACAAGGTAGTGGTGGTATACAGAAGACAGCCCTATTTGGTAAAAGACCAAGTCCATATTACGACAAGAACAGCTCAAATAAGCAAAGAGAAACAACAGTCCATCATTACTTTAAGACAATCTGGAAAGTGCAGTCACAAAAATCATCAAGCGCTATGGTGAAACTGGCTCTCATGAGGACTGCCACAGGAAAGGAAGACCCAGAGTTACCTCTGCTGCAGAGGATAAGTTCATTCGAGTTACCAGCCTCAGAAATTGCAGTCCAAATAACTGCTTCACAGAGTTCAAGTAACAGACACATCTTAACATCAACTGTTCAGAGGAGACTGCGTGAATCAGGCCTTCATGGAGGGAATTGCTGCAAAGAAAGAACTACTGAAGGACACCAATAAGAAGAAGAGACTTGCTTTGGCCAAGAATCACGAGCAATGGACATTAGACCATTGGAAATCTGTCCTCTGGTCTGATGAGTCCAAATTTGAGATTTTTGGTTCCAACCGCCATGTCTTTGTGAGACGCAGAGTAGGTCAACGGATGATCTCCGCATCTGTGGTTCTCACTGTGAAACATGGAGGAGGAGTTGTGATGGTGTGGGGGTGCTTTGCTGGTGACACTGTCTCTGATTTATTTCGAATTCAAGGCACACTAAACCTGCATGGCTACCACAGCATTCTGCAGTGATACGCCATCCCATCTGGTTTGCTCTTAGTGGGACTATCATTTGTTTTTCAACTGGACAGTGACCAAAAACACACCTCCAGGCTGTGTAAGGGCTATTTGACCAAGAAGGAGAGTGATGGAGTGCTGCATCAGATGACCTGGCCTCCACAATCACCCGACCTCAACCCAGTTGAGATGGTTTGGGATGAGTTGGACCGCAGAGTGAAGGAAAAGTGTTCAGCATATGTGGGAACTCCTTCAAGACTTTTGGAAAAGCATTCCTCATGAAGCTGGTTGAGAGTATGCCAAGAGTGTGCAACGCTGTCATCAAGGCAATGGGTGGCTACTTTGAAGAATCTGAAATATAAAATATATTTAGATTTGTTTAACACTTTTTTTGGTTACTACATGATTCCATATGCATTATTTCATAGTTTCGATGTCTTCACTATGATTCTACAAAACATTTATTTAAAAAAACTCTGGTCCATTAATTGGATCATGTCTGAATCTGGAAAGGAGTCAAAGGGGACTTGACATACTTGTCTCAAACAAAAAAAATGTAAACAGTCGATAACAAAATAATTTCCATAGTTGAGCGAACATCTACAGTATAGTTCATCCAACTTAAAATGTATAGTTCAGCTAATGATATCCTTACATCCTTAAGTAGGGACGACGTAATCAAAAGTTGAGTCAAGGCATCCAGCTGCAATACGCGTTCTAGTTTACTTTGCAAATGTGTTGAGACAACTCAGGAATGCATGTTAACAGAACTTTCTTGCCCAAAAGTTGAAAAAACTAGAAATTGTGTTGCAGCTGGTTACAATGATTTTTCAAGTTGACTCAACTTATTTGTATTTATTTTTACAATGGCAGCCATTTCTGCTTCCTATCCTTTAATTGAGTGAAACAGAAGGTCAGGTGAGCATTTTGTCAGTAACCCTGAAGAAAAGGTTTTCACAGCAGGGCACTATACAGCCGAAGGTTTAAAATATAAATAAACAGAGAGACTAATAGGTAAAAAAAGAGCTCTGAGATGGATTGAGTTGTCCTGTGTGGTCTGAGTAGGTCACCAGGGGAGTGAGGCCTCCAGACCTTAGTTTGATTGATTGATTTCCGATAGCAGAATACAATACAGATGTCTTCCTACACTGAGGTGATGGATAAGAGAGAGAGTACACACACACACACACACACACACACACACACACACACACACACACACCACACACACCCACCACACACACACACACACACACACACACACACACACACACACACACACACACACACACACACACACACACACACACACACACACACACACACACACACACACACACACACACACACACACACACACAGAGAAGAGAGAGCACACACACACACACACACACACACACACACACACACACACACACACACACACACACACACACACACACACACACACCACACACACACACAACACACACACACACACACAACACACACACACACACACACACACACACACAACACACACACACACACGCACACACGCACAGAGAGAGAGTACACAGTGGCAGAATACCTGTGACTGACCCAAAATTAAGGAAAGGTTTGAATATGTTACAGACTCAGTGAGCATAGCTTTGCTATTGAGAAAGGTCGCCATAGGCAGATCTGGCTCTCAAGGGAAGACAGGCCAGGTGCACACTGCCCAAAAATGAGGTGGAAACTGAGCTGCCCTTCCTAACATCCTGCCAAATGTGTGACCATATTAGAGACACATATTTCCCTCAGATTACACAAACCCACAAAGGATTTAAAAAAATCTAATTTGGTAAACTCTCATATCTATTGGGTGAAATAACACAGTGTGCAATCACAGAAGTACAGCGGAGGACAGCGGAGTCAATCACCACCTTCCGGAGACACCTGAAACCCCACCTCTTTAAGGAATACCTAGGATAGGATAAAGTAATCCTTCTCACCCCCCCCCCCCCCCGCCCCTTAAAAGGATTAGATGCACTATTGTAAAGTGGCTGTTCCACTGGATGTCATAAGGTGAATGCACCAATTTGTAAGTCGCTCTGGATAAGAGCGTCTGCTAAATGACTTAAATGTAAATGTAAGTACGATTTGTGACCTGTTGCCACAAGAAAAGGGCAACCAGTGAAGAACAAACACCATTGTAAAAACAACCCATATTTATGTTTATTTATTTTTCCCTTTTTTACTTTAACTATTTGCACATCGTTACAACACTGTATATAGACATAATATGACATTTGTAATGTCTTTATTATTTTGGAACTTTTGTTAGTGTAATATTTACTGTTAACTTTTTATTGTTCATTTCAATTTTGTTTATCCATTTCACTTGCTTTGGCAATGTAAACATATGTTTCCCATGCCAATAAAGCCCCTTGAATTGAACTGAATTGAATTGAGAGATTAGTTGTTAGACTGCCTCACTCTCCGCTGAGTATAATGACAGGCTAGGCTAGTAGAGCCACCATCCTCAGGATACACTCTTAGGGAAAAAAGGGGGTTTCGGCTGTCGCCATAGGAAAAGCCTGTTTGGGTCCAGGTAGAATGCTTTTTGGTTGCAGGTAGAATCCTACATGGAACCCAAAAACGTTCTACCTGGAACCAAAAAGGGTTCTTCAAAGGCTTTTTTTCTAAGAGTGTAGCCTAGAGCTGCAGTGTCAATCTTCCCAGGCTAGGTTAGAAATACGGAACCATTAAAATGKCTTCATGCCTCCTCCATCTCCACAGCTTAACACAACGCTGTTGGGAAAAACAACCGGTGACAAGCAGAGGAGGGCCAGCATTATAAATCTGTAACAGCTGGAGAGGAGGGATAAGAATGTAGATTTATCCCAGTTTATAAACCTCAACGTTAATCCTTACTCTTAATAACATATGCATGATCTAATTTCTTTCTATAATAGAGGGATGTGAGTTTACTTGGCTACTGTACCTCTTCAGCTTGATTTCCCCATTTGTGCACCCATTTCAGTGAGGCAGAATATAAAGAGAGCTTTCACTGCGGACTCCATGGAGTTGTGTGACTGTTATTACTGACAGTGTGTGTGTGTGTGTGTGTGTGTGTGTGTGTGTATATGTGTGTATGTGTGTGAGTGTGAGGGGTGTTATTGAAGCGCAGTGGCCTTCCCCTATCACATGCTGGCATCCTAAGGGGTGGGTAGGTGGTGTGAGAAAGAGATAAGATCAGGTAACATATCCCCTTGGGTTTCTGAATGAGGGTTCATCTTGATGTCTCTATCTCTATATATGTGTGTACGTGATTCCACTGAAACTATTTGTTAGCCAGACCCATCACGCTTGCACAGCAACAAAATAAAGTACACCTCATYCCCTCCTGGTCGACTGTGTCCACATGTCTGTGTGTTTGTGAGATTGAATCCCTTCAGCAACAAAGGTGTTCTCTCTCCTGTTAAGACATATCTGTATTTAAGAACATGGAGAACACAATATAATCTTCTCCACTGCCATTCACTCGCTTAGTCAAGTAAACGGACAGCCCAGGGTATCGTGTGTGTGTGTCTGTGTAGGTCAGAGGGTTACTGAAGGATAGAAAGATAGAGTTGAGTGAGAAGCAACATACAGGCCAGGGTGTGTTCATTCCTGTCTAAACAGAATTCAATCAAAAGCGCCGTTGGTAAGAAGTGGATTTCACTGTTGACAATGTGTCTTCTAACTTTCCCTGATGTTCATGGAGATCGAATTCATTAAGGCGCATTCATCAAGGCACAAGCGTAAATTAGACTCCCTTCTCTCTCTCTTTCTCTCTCTGCCTCCACTCTTAGAAAAAAGGTGCTATCTAGAACCTAAAAGGGTTCTTCGGCTGTCCCCATAGGATAACCTTTTGACGAACCCTTTATGGTTCAAGGTAGAACCCTTTTGGGTTCCATCTAGAACCCTTTCCACAGAGGGTTCTACATGGAACCCAAAAGGGTTCTACCTGAAACCAAAAAGTATTCTACCTGGAACCAAAATGGTTTCTCCTACGGGACAGCAGAAGAACCCCCTTGGAACCCTTTTTTCTAAGGGCCTCTCTCTCTATATATCTCAAACCCACCCACACACACACACACACACACACACACACACACAACACACACACACACACAACCACACACCACACACACACACACACACACACACACACACACACACACACAACACACACACACACACACACACACACACACACACACACGACACACACACACACACACACACACTAAAATGTTACTCTCAAGAATAAGAGTAATGTCGCCCCAGCCCCAACATCCCACAGATAAACTACCATAGTACCATAGCAAAGTAATATTCCCATAACAATCCCTCACATGATTATGGATGCGGAGCAGTGTAGGTTCAGCACTGGAAGCTCTCGACCCGTTCCGCTACAGGCCCGTCGGTGTGAATGGGGGCGTGCTCGACCTTCCATTTCCTGTAGTCCACGATCAGCTCCTTTGTCTTGCTCACGTTGAGGGAGAGATTGTTGTCCTGGCACCACACTGTCAGGTCTCTGATCTCCTCTATATAGGCTGTCTCATTCTCGTCGTTGATCAGGCCTACCATCGTTGAGGGTCAGCGTGGCGGAAGTGTTGTTGACCACCCTCACCACCTGGGGCAGCCCGTAAGGAAGTCCAGGATCCAGTTGCAGAGGGAAGTGTTCAGTCCCAGGGTCCTTAGCTTAGCGATGAGCTTGGAGGGCACAATGGTGTTAAATGCTGAGCTGTAGTCAAAGAACAGCACTCACACATACAGTTGAAGTCGGAAGTTTACATACACCTTAGCCAAATACATTTAAACTCAGTTCTTCACAATTCCTGACATTTAATCCGAGTACAAATTCCCTGTCTTAGGTCAGTTAGGATCACCACTTTATTTTAAGATTGTGAAATGTCAGAATAATAGTAGAGAGAATTATTTATTTTAGCTTTTATTTCTTTCATCACATTCTCAGTGGATCAGAAGGTTACATCCACTGAATTAGTATTTGGTAGCATTGCCTTTATATTGTTTAAATTGTGTCAAACGTTTCGGGTAGCCTTCCACAAGCTTCCCACAATAAGTTGGGTGAATTTTGGCCCTTTCCTCCTGACAGAGCTGGTGTAACTGAKTCAGGTTTGTAGGCCTCCTTGCTCGCGCACGCTTTTTCAGTTCTGCCCACAAATGTTCCATAGGATTGAGGTCAGGGCTTTGTGATGGCCACTCCAATACCTTGACTTTGTTGTCCTTAAGCCATTTTGCCACAACTTTGTAAGTATGCTTGGGGTCATTGTCCATTTGGAAGACCCATTTGCGACCAAGCTTTAACTTCCTGACTGATGTCTTGAGATGTTGCTTCAATATATCCACATAATTTTCCATTCTTATGATGCCATCTATTTTGTGAAGTGCACCAGTCCCTCCTGCAGCAAAGCACCCTCACAACATGTTGCTGTCACCCCGTGCTTCACGGTTGGGATGGTGTTCTTCGACTTGCAAGCATCCTCCTTTTGTCCTCCAAACATAACGATGGTCATTTTGGCCAAACAGTTCTATTTTTGTAGATCAGAGGACATTTCTCCAAAAAGTATGATCTTTGTCCCCATGTGCAGTTTCAAAACGTAGTCTGGCTTTTTTATGGCGGATTTGGAGCAGTGGCTTCTTCCTTGCTGAGCGGCCTTTCAGGTTATGTCGATACAGGACTTGTTTTACTGTGTTTATAGATACTTTTGTACCTGTTTCCTCCAGCATCTGGACAAGGTCCTTTGCTGTTGTTCTGGGATTGATTTGCACTTTTCGCATCAAAGTATATTCATCTCTAGGAAACAGAACACGTCTCCATCCTGAGCGGTATGACGGCTGCGTGGTCCCATGGTGTTTATACTTGCGTACTATTGTTTGTACAGATGAACGTGGCACCTTCAGGCATTTGAAAATTGCTCCCAAGGATGAACCAGACTTGTGGAGGTTTACAAAAAAAATTCTGAGGCCTTGGCTGATTTCTTTTGATTTTCCCATGATGTCAAGCAAAGAGGCACTGAGTTTGAAGGTAGGCCTTGAAATACATCCACAGGTACACCTCCAATTGACTCAAATTATGTCAATTAGGCTATCAGAAGCTTCTAAAGCCATAACATAATTTTCTGGAAATTTCCAAGCTGTTTAAAGGCACAGTCAATTTAGTGTATGTAACTTCTGCCCACTGGAATTGTGATACAGTGAATTATAAGTGAAATAATCTGTCTGTAAACAATTGTTGGAAAAATTACTTGTGTCATGCACAAAGTAGATGGCCTAACTGACTTGCCAAAACTATAGTTTGTTAATGGAAATTTGTGGAGTGGTTGAAAAACGAGTTCATTAACACTGGAGRTTTATCCGGGGTTTTGGTCAGGTAGCGGCTCCCATTACCTCACTGCTAAAGGGGGGTCCGRTTCGGTTGCAGTGGTCGGCTGAGGTGGATAGGGCTTTTGGTCACCTAAGGGCTCTGTTTACCTCAGCGCCCGTGCTGGCCCATCCGGATTTTTCTTTGGAGTTCACGGTGGAGGTGGACGCGTCCGAGGCTGGGATAGGAGCCGTGCTCTCTCAGCGCTCTGGCACGCCACCGAAGCTCCGACCCTGTGCCTTCTTCTCGAAGAAGCTCAGCCCGGCGGAGCGAAACTATGATGTGGGGGACCGGGAGCTGTTGGCTGTCGTAAAAGCGTTGAAGACGAGAGACGTTGGCTTGAGGGGGCTAACACCCTTTTCTCATCTGGACTGACCACCGCAACCAGGAGTACATCCGGGCAGCGAGGAGACTGAATCCTCGTCAGGCAAGGTGGGCCATGTTTTTCACCCGTTTTGTTTTCACCCTTTCTTACAGACCAGGATCCCAGAATGTGAAGGCAGACGCACTGTCCCGGCTGTATGACACAGAGGAGCGGCCCATGGATCCTACCTCCATACTCCCGACCTCCTGCCTGGTGGCGCCGGTASTATGAGAGCTGGAYGCGGACATTGAGCAGGCGTTACGTGCAGAGCTCGCTCCCCTCCAGTGTCCCGCTGGGCGTCTGTACGTTCCGTCTGCTGTACGTGACCGGCTGATCTATTGGGCTCACACGTYCCMCTCCTCTGGTCATCCAGGGATCGGTTGGACAGTGCGCTGTTTGAGTGGGAAGTACTGGTGGTCCACCTTGGCTAAGGACGTGAGGGTTTATGTTTCCTCCTACTCAGTGTGGGCCCAGTGTAAGGCTCCTAGGCACCTGCCCAGATGTAAGCTACACCCCTTACCAATTCCACAATGGCCTTGGTCGCACCTGTCGATTGATTTTCTCACCGATCTCCCCCCCCCCTCACAGGGTAACACCACGATCCTGGTTGTTTTGGACCGTTTCTCTAAGTCCTGCTGTCTCCTCCCTTTGCCCGGTCTCCCTACGGCCCTAAAGACTGCGGAGACCTTGTTTACACACGTCTTCTGGCACTACGGGGTGCCTGAGTATATAGTGTCTGATCGAGGTCCCCAGTTCGCGCGTCAAGGGTGGGTACTGTCACGACTTCCGCCGTGGTCGGTCCCTCTCCTTGTTCGGGCGTTGTTCGGCGGTCGACGTCACCGGTCTTCTAGCCATTGCCGATCCACCTTTCATTTTCCATTTGTTTTGTCTTGTTTTCCCGCACACCTGGTTTGCATTCCCTCATTACTTGTCTTGCATATAACCCTCTGTTTCCCCCCATGTCTGTGTGTGGAATTGTTATGTGTAAATGTATGTGTACTCCAGGCTGGCTTGCGCCGGGTTATTGTAAYCCGTGTGTGTTTAGTTTTCTGAGTGCCGTGTTTTGTTCGCCTCAATAAAGGGCTCCGTTTGCTACCCATTTCTGCTCTCCTGCGCCTGACTTCCCTGCAGCCAGTTACGCACTCCTTTACAATACCCCATAATGACAAAGCAAAAACAGGTTTTTATAAATTTTTGCTAATTTATAAAAAATACTAAAAATKTAATATTACATTTACATAATTATTCAGACCCTTTACTCAGTACTTTGCTGAAGAACCTTTGGCAGCAATCACAGCATAGAGTCATCTTGGGTATGATGCTACAAGCTTGGCACACCTGTATTTGGGGAGTTTCTCCCATTCTTCTCTGCAGATCCTCTCAAGCTCTGTCAGGGTGGATGGAGAGTGTTGCTGCACAGCTATTTTCAGGTCTCTCCAGAGATGTTCATGTCCGGGCGCTGTCTGGGCCACTTAAGGACATTCAGAAACTTGTCCTGAAGCCACTCCTGCATTGTCTTGTCTGTTTGCTTAGGGTCGTTGTCCTGTTGCAAGGTGAAACTTTGCCCCAGTCTGAGGTCCTGAGCGCTCTGGAGCAGGTTTTCATCAAGGATCTCTCTGTACTTTGCTCCATTCATCTTTGCCTCGATCCTGACTAGTCTCCCAGTCCCTGCCGCTGAAAAACATCCCCACAGCATGATGCTGCCACCACTATGCTTCATCGTAGGAATGGTGCCAAGTTTCCACCAGACGTGACGCTTGGCATTCAGACCAAAGAGTTCAATCTTGGGTTCAGCAGACCAGAGTATCTTGTTTCTCATAGTCTGACAGTCTTTAGTTGCCTTTTGGCATACTCTAAGTGGGCTGTCATGTGCCTTGTACTGAGGAGTGGCTTCCGTTTTGGCACTCCACCATAAAGGCCTGATTGTTGGAGTGCTGCAGAGATGTTTGTCCTTCTGGAAGGTTCTCCCATCTCCACAGAGGAACTCTAGACCTCTGTCAGAGCTCTAGGAAGAGACTTGGTGGTTCCAAACTTCTTCCATTTAAGAATGATGGAGACCACTGTGTTCTTGGGAACTTCAATGCTGCAGAAATGTTTTGGTACCCTTCCCCAGATCTGTGCCTCGACACAGTCCTGTCTTGGCRCTCTATGGACAATTCCTTTGACCTCATGGCTTGGTTTTTGCTCTGCCATGCACTGTCAACTGTGGGACCTTATATAGACATGTGTGTGCCTTTCCAAATCATGTCCAATCAATTTAATTTAGGTGGACTCCAAGGATGATCAATTGAAAAAGGATGCACCTGAGCTCAATTTCGAGTCTCATATCAAAGGGTCTGAATACTTATGTTAATAAGGTATTTCAGTTTTTTTTTTAATACATTTGCTGAAATTCTAAAACCTGTTTTCGCCTTGTCATTATAGGATATTGTGTGTAGATTGCTGAGGATTGCTGAGGCCAGCATCCTGGAGTCATTTCTTCACTGTTGAGACTGGTGTTTTGCAGGTACTATTTAATGAAGCTGCCAATTGAGGACTTGTGAGGCATCTGTTTCTCAAACTAGACACTCTAATGTACTTGTCCTCTTGCTTAGTTGTGCACCGGGGCCTCCCACTCCTCTTTCTATTCTGGTTAAAGCCAGTTTGCGCTGTTCTGTTGTCACGGCCGTTAGAATAACTGGACCAAAGCGCAGCGTGATCTGGGTTCCACATCTTTTTATTACTAGGTGAAACTCACAGCAAAACAAAAACAATAAATCTCAAAACGAAACGTGAAGCTAATAATAGTGCTAACAGGCAACTATCCATAGTCAAGATCCCACAAAGCACAAAAGGGAAATGGCTGCCTAAATATGATCCCCAATCAGAGACAACGGCAAACAGCTGCCGCTGATTGGGAACCATACCTGGCCAACATAGAAACATAATCCCCTAGATGACCCACCCTAGTCACACCCCGACCTAACCAACATAGAGAATAAAAAGCTCTCTATGGTCAGGGCGTGACATCTGTGAAGGGAGTAGTACACAGCGTTGTACGAGATCTTCAGTTTCTTGACAATTTCTCGCATGGAATAACCTTCATTCCTCAGAAAAATAATAGACTGACGAGTTTCAAAAGAAAGTTATTTGTTTCTGGCCATTTGGAGCCTGTAATCGAACCTACAAATGCTGATGCTACAGATACTCAACTAGTCTAAAGAAGGCCAGTTGTATTGCTTTTTTAATCAGAACAACAGTTTTCAGCTGGGCCAACATATTTGCAAAATTGTTTTCTAATGATCAATTAGCCTTTTAAAATGATAAACTTGGATTAGCTAACACAATGTGCCCTTGGAACACAGGAGTGATCGTTACTGATAATGGGCCTCTTTACGCCTATGTAGATTTTCCATAAAAAATCTGTCGTTTCCAGCTACAATAGTCCTTTACAACATTAACACTGTCTAAACTGTATTTCTGATCTATTTGATGGTATTCTAATGACAAAATGTGTTATTTTCTTCCAAAAACAAGGACATTTCTAAATGACCCCAGGCTTTTGAACRGTAGTGTATATACTGACCAATTAGGCATATTTGGGCAGACTTGATATAACATTTTGAACCGAAATGTATTATCTTTTACCAGATCTAATGTGTTATATTCTCCTACATTAATTTCACATTTCCACAAACTTCAACGTGTTTCCTTTAAAATGGTATCAAGAATATGCATATCCTTGCTTCAGCTCCTGAGCTACAAGCAGTAAGATTTGGGTATGTAATTTTAGGCGAAATTTTATCCTTAAGTTAAAGTCCCCGGCCACTAGGAGTGCCGCCTCTGGATGAGCATATTCTTGTTTGCTTATGGCCTTATACAGCTCGTTGAGTGCGGTCTTAGTGCCAGCATCGGTTTGTGGTGGTAAGTAGACAGCTACGTAGAATATAGATTAAAATGATCTTGGTAAATAGTGTGGTCTACAGCTTGAGGTACTCTAACTCAGGAGAGCAAAACCTTGAGACTTCCTTAATATTAGAGACCACGCATCAGCTTATCGGAGGCTGCCGTTCTGTCTTGCCAATGCACAGAAAATACAGCTAACTGTATATTATCAATGTCCTTGTTTAACAATGACTCTGTAAAAAAATTGGATATTACAGTTGTTAATGTCCAATTGATAGGATAGTCTTGAACGGAGCTCATACAGTTTATTATGCAGTGATTGCACGTTCGCCAGAAGAACAGAGGCTAAAGGTGGATTTTCCACTCGTCGACGCATTCTCAACAGGCATCTGTCTTTTTGACCTTGATGAATAGCAATTATGCAGAGTCTATATACAGTGCCTTCGGAAAGTAGTCAGACCCCTTCGCTTTTTCCACATTGTGTTACGTTTCAGCCATCTAGTGGCCAAATTCTAAATTGCGCMTAGAGTCCTAAGTCAGATAATGGCCTTTCTCTTAGATGAACATTAACAATGACTACAATGATCAATTTGATGCTATTTAAATGGACAAAAAATGTGCCTTTCTTTCAAAAACAAGGACATTTCCAAGTGACCCCAAACTTTTGAACGGTAGTGTACATTTTCAAGTACATAACTGTGCACTCTTCTCAAACAATAGCATGGTATGTTTTCACTGTAATAGCAACTGTAAATTGGACAGTGCAGTTAGATTAAAAATAATTTAAGCTTTCTGCCCATATAAGATATGTCTATGTCCTGGGAAATGTCCTTATTACTTACAACGTCATGCTAATCACATTAGCGCACATTGGCTCAACCGTCCCGAGGGTGGGACACCGATCTGTAGAGATCTTTAAGAGGATTTTAATTGGCAAACCCTAGAAACCGCTGCACCTCCTTTACCGTGGTGGGAGTCGGCCAATTACGCACGGCTGAAATGCGGTCACTCTCCATCTCCACCGCTGAGGTGGAAATGCGGTATCCTAGGAAGGAGACGGACTGCTGGAAGAACAGGCATTTCTCAGCCTTGACATACAGGTCATGCTCCAACAATCGGCCAAGCACCTTGCGCACCAAGGACACATGCTCGACGCGTGCAGCGGAGTATATCAGAATGTCATCGATATACACCACTACACCCTGCCCGTGCAGGTCCCTGAAAATCTCGTCCAGAAAGGCCTGGAAGACTGATGGAGCATTCATCAACCCGTACGGCATGACGAGGTACTCATAATGCCCTGAGGTGGTACTGAGCACTGTCTTCCACTCGTCTCCCTCCCGGATACGCACCAGGTTGTAAGCGCTCCTGAGATCTAGTTTTGTGAAGAAGCCGCACCGTGCATTGACTCAATTGCTGTGGCTATGAGAGGTAGCGGGTAGCTGCACTTCACCTTGATCTGGTTTAGGGCTCGATAGTCAATACATGGGCGCAGACCTCCCACCTTCTTCTTCACAAAAAAGAAACTCGATGCCTCGGGTGAAGTGGAGGACCGAATGTACCCCTGAAGCAGAGATTCGGAGACATATGTCTCCATAGCCACCGTCTCCGCCTGTGACAGGGGATACACGTGACTCCTAGGAAGTGCGGCGTCTACCTGGAGGTTAATCGCACAATCCCCCCGACGATGGGGTGGTAATTGAGTCGCCTTCTTCTTGGAGAAGGCGAGAGCCAAATGGGAATATTCTGGAGGAATGCGCACAGTGGAGACCTGGTCTGGACTTTCCACCGTAGTAGCACCAAYGGAATCCCCTAAACACCTCCCCGAGCACTCTCGCGACCACCCCGTGAGAGCCCTCCATTGCCATGAAACAGTGGGGTCATGACAGGCTAACCAGGGTAGGCCTAGCACCACGGGAAACGCAGGAGAGTCAATGAGGAAGAGACTAATTCTCTCCTTGTGACCCCMCTGCGTCACCATGCCCAGGAGAGTGTTAGCCTCCCTAATTAACCCTGACCCTATTGGTCGACTGTCTAAGGCGTGAACTGGGAAGGGCATAGCCACTGGAACAATAGGGATCCCTAAACTATGGGCGAATGATCTGTCTATGAAATTCCCAGCCGCGCCTGAATCGACGAGAGCCCTATGCTGGGAATGCGGGGAAAACTCAGGAAAAGTAACATGCAAAAACAGGTGTGCAACAGAGGGCTCTGGGTGAGAATGGTGCCGGCTCACCTGGGGTGACGCCAGAGTGCCCTGCCTGCTGCCTCGACCCCCAGAGGAACCAACCCGACACCGACCGGCAGTGTGACCTCTGCGGCCACAGATGGTGCACGTGAAGGAACCTCCTCCGGTCTCCCTGAGCGCAGCATCTCCCAGCTCCATGGGTATCGGAGCGGTGGTGCTGGGGGATGGAACCAACAGATCCAGATCTGGACGTCCGCGGGTAGCCAGCAGGTTATCCAGCCGRATGGACAGGTCCACCAGCTGGTCAAAGGTGAGGGTGGTGTCCCTGCAGGCCAACTCCCAACGGATGTCCTCGCGCAAACTGCAGCGATAGTGGTCGATCAGGGCCCTGTCTTTCCATCCCACACCGGCGGCCAGGGTCCGAAAGACCATCGCGATCTCCTGGGCGCTCCTCGTCCCATGCCTCAGGTGGAAGAGATGTTCACCTGCCGCTCTACCCTCGGGCGGGTGGTAGACGACGGCGGGCGAAATCCTCGAAGTGGTCCAGCGCCGCATCTCCTTCTCTCCACACAGCGTTGGCCCACTCCAGAGCTTTCTCCGAGAGGCACGAGACGAGGGCGGACACCATCTCACGGCCCGAAGGGAGCCGGTGAACGGTCGCCAGGTATAGATCCAGCTGCAGCAGGAAACGCTGGCAGCGTGCGGCCGTCCCATCGTACTCCCTGGGAAGTGCGAGACGAATCCCACTGGAACCGGGTGCGGAGGGGGTGAGTAGTGGAGACCCTGTTGTGCTGGTGGGGGTGCTGGATGGACTCCCTGTCTCTCCCAGCGGTCCATCGTCTGGACGACGYGGTCCATGGCGGCGCCGAGATGGTGAAGCATCGCCGCATGCTCCTGGACGCGCTCCTCGACTCCGCTACCTGTGGTACCTGCTCCTGTTGACTCCATAATTCGGGTGTGGAATTCTGTAAAGGAGTGCGTAACTGGCTGCAGGGAAGTCAGGCGCAGGAGAGCAGAAATGGGTAGCAAACGGAGCCCTTTATTGAGGCGAACAAAACACGGCACTCAGAAAACTAAACACACACGGGTTACAATAACCCGGCGCAAGCCAGCCTGGAGTACACATACATTTACACATAACAATTCCACACACAGACATGGGGGGAAACAGAGGGTTATATGCAAGACAAGTAATGAGGGAATGCAAACCAGGTGTGCGGGAAAACAAGACAAAACAAATGGAAAATGAAAGGTGGATCGGCGATGGCTAGAAGACCGGTGACGTCGACCGCCGAACGCCGCCCGAACAAGGAGAGGGACCGACCTCGGCGGAAGTCGTGACAGGTATTGTGTGTAGATTGATGAGGGGGGAAAAAGATTTAATCCATTTTAGAATAAGGCTGTAACGTAACAATATTAAATGACGTGGAGCCAATGTGGAATAGACATTGATTTGACGTCTGTCCCCAGTGGGAAGCCCCCATGGAAATTGTAAAAAGGAGAAATATGCCAATAGGAAGCAATTCTAAGAAGGTAAAAATGTAAAAAAGTCAATAAATAATGGATAGAGTTTCTGTTGGCAATCTTGACAAATTGAAAACTTTTTTCTCTCGCTTTTTTCCTGTGATGAAATGGATTTCAAATGAGTGAATTTGAATAAATGAACTTTATGCACTTTAAAACCTGTTCTATTGGTGGCATGGAAGTATTTCGGGTCATTTTCATTTCAGTGTTTCTGTTTATTAAAAAGGTTTGGAGACTTTTCCTCCCTTCCCTGACAGCTAAAACATCCCATTCAAAGAAAAGGTATTTAGGGATGTCAGGGGTGTGATCAATCATGATGGCCATGACTTTAAAGCTATGCTTCTAATTGAGGGTGGAGTAATTGATTTTGTGACTTATTAGTTGTTCAGTTTAATTAGTTTTGATGTCCTTTCTAAACCTGCTGTTTTCACTCTGATGTGGTCGCACAGGGGATGTACGATAAACTGGATGTTCTGTTATCATAGAGAAATGACATACTGACTTTGGATACATTGGTTTTGTAAGTGAAGTACAATCTCCATGAAATTTTTTTAGGACAAGGAGTTTTTCCATGTTTTTACACACACCTTTACTCCCTACCCCCAACCTCAACAAACACACTCACACAGAGTTAAGACCATGCGCTAAAATGAGATCAAGGCTGCTGATTGAATCGGTTGGCTGCTATTTCTGTCCTAGTCAATGATCCTGTACCCATACACACCCTCAGGTCAACGGCACCTCAGGGACACCGTGACCCAGAGGGACACACACACACACGAACACACGCACACACAGACACACACTCTGACCCCCAAAAGACCCTGAACCACAGGTCACACACACCCACTTGTCACGCCCTGACCATAGAGAGCCTTTTATTCTCTATGTTGGTTAGGTCAGGGTGTGACTAGGGTGGGTTATCTAGGTTGTTTTATGTCTATGTTGGCCTGGTATGGTTCCCAATCAGAGGCAGCTGTTTATCGTTGTCTCTGATTGGGGATCATATTTAGGCAGCCATTTCCCCACAGGTTTTTGTGGGGTCTTGTTTTGAGTTAATGCATGTGCACCTCTGATGTTACGGTTTGTTGTTTGTTTCCTTTTTGTTTTGAAAGTTTCACCTAAATAAAGATGTGGAACTCAGAGCACGCTGCGCCTTGGTCCGTTTCTCCACAGGACCGTGACACCACTGGGCAGGATTTCTAAGACGGGGACAAATGATCACCAATATGTTTCCCCATGACCAATAAAGCCTCAAGTACTGAATTCTCTGGAAAATAATTATTCATTTTCTGCAGGAAGACTATGGCTATTAGAAGACAACATGTTGATGAACAACCTATAACGTTTGATGTTGTTGGTTTGGTTGGTAAACAGCTCAATACAAAATCCAGAGTAATAATGTAGGATAAAACTGGGGATAAAACTGTGGGCGGTTTGCTCGCATAAATCATTAAAGAATGTAATAGTGCACCGTATGGAAAGACAAATACAACTGATGAAAACACAAATCCCATGAGACTGGCACAGTCAGCACAAATACTTTGTGGCTGTGGAATCTAGTGAACACCGTTTATCATCCACACAAGGACTTGAAAATCACGCACCAGTTTAAACACCACCTTCGCCCAATCCTGATTTGTCCAAATAATCAAAGCCGAAAACCGKAAACCAGGAACTATTTCTGCTCGTACTCACATAATTCTACATGCCTCCGAGAATCTGTCCACGAGAGATTATTGTACCCCTGGACTAGATTATTCAGTGATTGTGTAGGATTTTATTCTTATGTTCACTTTAAGATGGGGAGGTGTGTTTATTTACATTTACATTTAAGTCATTTAGCAAATGTAAATAAACACACCTCCCCATCTTAAAGTGAACATAAGAATAAAATCCTACACAATCACTGAATAATCTAGTCCAGGGGTACAATAATCTCTCGTGGACAGATTCTCGGAGGCATGTAGAATTATGTGAGTACGAGCAGAAATAGTTCCTGGTTTMCGGTTTTCGGCTTTGATTATTTGGACAAATCAGGATTGGGCGAAGGTGGTGTTTAAACTGGTGCGTGATTTTCAAGTCCTTGTGTGGATGATAAACGGTGTTCACTAGATTCCACAGCCACAAAGTAAAAATTGCCTACATCATAAAAATTCAAGAAAACAAGATTTGTACTTTTGGGTAACTAAGATTAAGGGTACAGTAAGGCTGTGTATATAGGGATAAATGCTATAGCTCCCATCCACCAGACAGAAGTGCTGAACAAATGTTTTAACACAGCGTTCCCGTTTTCTCTCTCTACTGCTGACTTAAGTGTTGTACATGTTTTTCTCCCGGCTTTCCACTGGAATTGATTTATTATCCATACAGGGTCATTCATTCATCTTTCTCTGGGACCGACTGTCTTCCCTTGTCTTCTCTGTGTGATTACGGAGGAGAGATAAGACATGGTCGTCAGCGAGAGAGAGAGAGAGAGAAAGAGAGGGAGAAAGAGCGATGGGGAGAGAGAGAGGGAGGGGGGGAGAGAGAGAGGGAGAGACTAACACAGGGCAAATGGGGTGAGTGCTTTACCACACTCTTAGAAAAGTGTTCCAAAGTTCCAGGGTTCTACCTGGAAMCAAAAGGATTCTTCAAAGGGTTCTCCTATGGGGACAGCCAAATAACCTTTTTAGGTTCTAAAAAGCACCTTTTCTTTCTGAGAGTGTACTGACAAGTAACAGGAGCCAACTAGGACCAAGTAGCTCACTCTCTGTCACAAAACATGGGGCCAAGCTGGGCCAAGTGTTACAGTGGACTGTCTATCACAAAGAACACAGAGAGGGATGACGGGCAAGGCAAAATAGAAAGTGATGCACTCCATATACTATACTACTATACTACCATATAATATACTACTGACATGTGTAATATGGCCAAACAGGGCCTCGTATCTCTTACACTCTGGCTCAAAGAATAAGGCCAACTAGCTCATTGTCAAAAAAGTATCTAGTTTTCTGACTACAAATAGGTCTATCTAGAAATATAATTTCTATCTGGAAGAATGTGCAAACACAGAGCCTAGCGCATTAGCTCAATCTTTATCACAAAACATGTTTAGAACAGGGTCAAGTGGCTTTCTTTCTCTCCTTCAGGGCTGAAAAGGCCTTGTAGCTCACTGTTTGTTTGCTGCCAACTTAGGACAGGTCTCCCATGTAGAAGAGATTTCCAGTCAGTGGGATCAACTAATAATAAAATAACGAATAAAGAATGAGTCAACAACAAAGTACAGGCCTAAACAGGGCAGTAGCTTGCTGTCATATGATCACACAGAAAATTGTGTGTGTGTGTGTGTTGACGCTGCCTTGGCTCTGTCACGCAGAGAAAAGTCAACAGTATGAGCATCGGAGACGAGAAAGGTGCCCTGGCAAGTGTGGCACAGCATGGGACGACATTAACACAGTGAAGAAACTGTCCCTGTTAAAAAAAACGATAGGATCTCTGCCCGCTCGCTAATTAACCCTGTCTACTCACGCACAACACGCAGGCACGCATACACACTTCCATCTGTTTCAAACTAGCCATTCCAAATCAATTCTCCAGAGTTTTCATTTTGTTTGGTTTTATTTACTCCCTGCTATCTGTGTGTTTCACACTGAAGACAGGGATAATTATTGATTTGAAACAGAGGCTTGCAGATGTTTCACTGTTCCTGAGGGACTCCTGTGGTGCCAAACCAACTGTTCTGGTCAGACGGCTCACAACACATTTAATCTAACTCACAAAGCACACACACACACACAACAGACGGGCTGGTAAAACAAGAAGTAAAGTCTGCATATACTACCATGGTAGGCTCTGACTCCTAACCTCAGATAAGCATGCACAACGTTCATGTAAATTATTGGTAGAGACATTGAGTTCCACATACAGTACCAGTCAAAAGTTTGAACACACCAACTCATTCAAGGGTTTTTCTTTATTTCTACTATTTTCTACATTGCAGAATAATAGTGAAGACATCAAAACTATAAAATAACATATGGAATCATGCACTAACCAAAAAAGTGTTAAACAAATCTAAATATATTTTAGATTTTAGATTATTCAAAGTAGCCACTTTTGCCTTGATGACAACGTTGCACGCTCTTGGTATTCTCTCAATCAGCTTCACCTGGAATGCTTTTCCAACAGTCTTGAAGGAGTTCCCACATGTGCTGAGCACTTGTTGGCTGCTTTTCCTTCACTCTGCAGTCCAACTCATCCCAAACTATCTCAATTGGGTTGAGGTCGGGTGATTGTGGAGTCCAGGTCATCTGATGCAGCACTCCATCACTCTCCTTCTTGGTCAAATAGCCCTTACACAGCCTGGAGGTGTGTTGGGTTGTTGTTCTGTTGAAAAACAAATGATAGCCCCACTAAGCGCAAAACAGATGGAATGGCATGTTGCTGCAGAATGCTGCGGTAGCCATGCTGGTTAAGTGTGCCTTGAATTCTAAATAAATCACCGACCTTGTCATCAGAAAAGCACCCCCACACCATCACACCTCCTCCTCCATGCTTCACAGTCGGAAGCACACATGCATAAGAACCACACAGGAACCTCACAAAGACACGGCAGTTAGAACCAAAAATCTCACATTTGGACTTGTCAGACCAAAGGACAGATTTCACTGGTCTAATGTCGATTACTCATGTTTCTTGGCCCAAGCAAGTCTCTTCTTATTATTGATGTCCTTTAGTCAAGGTTTCTTTGCAGCAATTCGACCATGAAGGCCTGATTCACACAGTCTCCGCTGAACAGTTGATGCTGAGATGTGTCTTTAACTTAAACTCTGTGAAGCATTTATTTGGGCTGCATCTTCTGAGGCTGGTAACTCTAATGAACTTATCCTCTGCAGCAGAGGTAACTCTGGAACTTCCTTTCCCGTGGCAGTCCTCATGAGAGCCAGTTTCATCATAGCACTTGATGGTTTTTGTGACTGCACTTGAAGAAACTTTCAAAGTTCTTGAAATGTTCCAGATTGACTGACATTCATGTCATAAAGTAATGATGGATTGTCATTTCTCTTTGCTTATTTGAGCTGTTCTTGCCATAATATGGACTTGGTATTTTACAAAATAGRGCTACCTTCTGTATACCACCCCTACCTTGTCACAACACAACTGATTGGCTCAAACGCATTAAGAAGGAAAGAAATTCCACAAATGAACCTTTAACAAGGAACACCTGTTAATTGAAATGCATTCCAAGTGGCTACCTAACGAAGCTGGTTGAGAGAATCCCTAGAGGGTGCAAAGCGGTCATCAACGCAAAGGGTGGCTACTTTGATGAATCTGAAATAATAATTACATTTTGATTTGTTGAAAACATTTTTGATTGTTACTACATGATTCCATATGTATTATTTCATAGTTTTGTTGTCTTCACTATTCTACACTTATTCTACAATGTAGAAAATCATAAAAACATGAGTAGGTGTGTCCAAACTTTTGACTGGTACTGTATGTATCTCAAGTTAGCATAGCYTTAAACAGATTTAGATACTGCACTGGCATACAAAATGAGAGTAAGCAAATGAGAGTAAGCACTAAATTACACAGCAAAGATGTGAGGAGTTTGTAAGACAGGTGTTTGATAGAGTTGTGTGTGTGTGCGTGCGTGCAGTGCTTAGGCAGGAGCTCACCGGAACTGAGCACCTAAAATGTTCTACTGTTTGAGCTCCTGTTCCTCTTATAGAATATAAGCTCAGAAGTTTTGTTGAGCTCCTGCACCTAAATATAAACAATACCAGCACCCAAAATGAGTACCGGGAACCTATTTCAGTCCAAGTCAAGCTCTGTGTGTGTGTCTTTGCACTAACCTGACTCAGGTCGTGTCTCCATGTCATCTGCCAGCTGAGGACGGACTCCAGAACACTTTGGGAAAAGAGAGAGCACCACTGTTGACACTTATAGTTACCTATTCGACAGTCATACTCAGCAGTCATACTCAATTCAAATGTAACACTTCAATAAGTAAAAAGTCTGAGTAGTAGCGTAGTGTATTTTCACAGGGCCCCCCGCAAGGTGACAGCGAGAACGGCGAGGCATTGGTGAGACACCTTGAATGAAGAGTGAACTGTGCTGCCTGCATGCCAGCAGAGGACATGCTAAACCCCCCCTGTTGACAAACCCCTTCCTCTGCTCCAGCTATGTGGATCCCTCTCAACTGTCGCCCCATCTGTTGGAGGCTTGAAACATAGTCCAGACCTACTCTCTGTTATTAAATCAAATCAAATGTATTTATATAGCCATTCTTACATCAGCTGATATATCAAAGTGCTGTACAAGAAACCCGCCTAAAACCCCAAACAGCAAGCAATGCAGGTGTAGAAGCACGGTGGCTAGGAAAAACTCCCTAGGGAAGAAACTAGAGAGAACCAGGCTATGAGGGTGGCCAGTCCTCTTCTGGCTGTGCCGGGTGGAGATTATAACAGAACATGGCCAAGATGTTCAGATGTTCATAAATTACCAGCATGGTCAAATAATAATAATCCCAGTAGTTGTCGAGGGTGCAACAAGTCAGCACCTCAGGAGTAAATGTCAGTTGGCTTTTCATAGCCGATCATTGAGAGTATCTCGACTGCTGCCTGCTGTCTCTAGAGAGTTGAAAACAGCAGGTCTGGGACAGGTAGCACGTCCGGTGAACAGGTCAGGGTTCCATATCCGCAGGCAGACCAGTTGAAACTGGAGCAGCAGCACGGCCAGGTGGACTGGGGACAGCAAGGAGTCATCGTGCCAGGTAGTCCTGAGGCATGGTCCTAGGGCTCAGGTCCTCCGAGAGAGATAAAGAAAGAAAGTGAGAAAGAGAGATTAGAGAGGACACCGGATAAGAAAGGAGAAATACTCCAGATATAACAGACTGATCCTAGCCCTCCGACACATAAACTACTGCAGCATAAATACTGGAGGCAGGAGGGGTCAGGAGACACTGTGGCCCCATCCAATGATATTCTCCTGGACAGGGCCAAACACGGCAGGATATAACCCCACCCACTTTGCCAAGCACAGCCCCCACACCACTAGAGGATACCTCCAACCACCAACTTACCATCCTGAGACAAGGCCGAGTATAGCCCACAAAGATCTCCGCCACTGCACAACCCAAGGGGGGGCGCCAACCCAGACAGGAAGACCACGTCAGCGACTCAACCCACTCAAGTGACGCACCCCTCCTAGGGACGGCATGGAAGAGCACCCAGTAAGTCAGTGACTCAGCCCCTGTAATAGGGTTAGAGAGAATCCCAGTGGAGAGAGGGGAACCGGCCAGGCAGAGACAGCAAGGGTGGTTCGTTGCTCCAGAGCCTTTCTGTTCACCTTCACACTCCTGGGCCAGACTACACTCAATCATATGACCTACTGAAGAGATGAGTCTTCAGTAAAGACTTAAAGGTACAGACCGAGTCTCCGTCTTTCACATGGATAGGCAGACCATTCCATGAAAATGGAGCTCTATAGGAGAAAGCCCTGCCTCCAACTGTTTGCTTAGAAATTCTAGAGACAATTAGGAGACCTGCGTCTTGTGACCGTAGCGTACGTGTAGGTATGTACGGCAGGACCAAATCGGAAAGATAGGTAGGAGCAAGTCCATGTAATGCTTTGTAGGTTAGCAGTAAAACCTTGAAATCAGCCCTTGCCTTAACAGGAAGCCCAAATTTTGGGGTTCTAGTCAGGATTCTAGCAGCCGTATTTAGCACTAACTGAAGTTTATTTAGTGCTTTATCCGAGTAGCCGGAAAGTAGAGCATTGCAGTAGTCTAACCTAGAAGTAACAAAAGCATGGATTAATTTTTCTGCATCATTTTTGGACAGAAAGTTTCTGATTTTTGCAATGTTACGTAGATAGAAAAAAGCTGTACTTGAAACAGTCTTGATATGTTCTTCAAAAGAGAGATCAGGGTCCAGAGTAACGCCGATGTCCTTCACAGTTTTATTTGAGACAACTGTACAACCATCAAGATTAATTGTCAGATTCAACAGAAGATCTCTTTGTTTCTTGGGACCTAGAACAAGCATCTCTGTTTTGTGCGAGTTTAAAAGTAGAACATTTGCAGCCATCCACTTCCTTATGTCTGAAACACAGGCTTCTAGTGAGGGCAATTTTGGGGCTTCACCATGTTCATTGAAATGTATAGCTGTGTGTCATCCGCATAGCAGTGAAAGTTAACATTATGTTTTCGAATGACATCCCCAAGAGGTAAAATATATAGTGAAAACAATAGTGGTCCTAAAACGGAACCTTGAGGAACACCGAAATTTACAGTTGATTTGTCAGAGGACAAACCATTCACAGAGACAAATTGATATCTTTCCGACAGATAAGATCKAAACCAGGCCAGAACTTGTCCGTGTAGACCAATTTGGGTTTCCAATCTCTCCAAAAGAATGTGGTGATCGATGGTATCAAAAGCAGCACTAAGGTCTAGGAGCACGAGGACAGATGCAGAGCCTCGGTCTGACGCCATTAAAAGGTAATTTACCACCTTCACAAGTGCAGTCTCAGTGCTATGATGGGGTCTGAAACCAGACTGAAGCATTTTGTATACATTGTTTGTCTTCAGGAAGGAAGTGAGTTGCTGCGCAACAACATTTTCTAACATTTTAGAGAGGAATGGAAGATTCGATATAGGCCGATAGTTTTTTATATTTTCTGGGTCAAGGATTGGCTTTTTCAAGAGAGGCTTTATTACTGCCACTTTTAKTGAGTTCGTTACACATCCGGTGGATAGAGATCCGTTTATTATTTTCAATGTAGGAGGTCCAAGCACAGGAAGCAGCTCTTTCAGTAGTTTAGTTGGAATAGGGTCCAGTATGCAGCTTGAAGGTTTAGAGGCCATGATTATTTTCATCATTGTGTCAAGAGATATAGTACTAAAAGACTTGAGTGTCTCCCTTGATCCTAGGTCCTGGCAGAGTTGTGCAGACTCAAGACAACTGAGCTTTGGAGAAATACGCAGATTTAAAGGGGAGTCCTGTCACGCCCTGACCTTAGAGATCCTTTTTATGTCTCTATTTTGGTTTGGTCAGGGCGTGAGTTGGGGTGGGCATTCTATGTTCATTTTTCTATGCTTTCTATTTATTTGTGTTTGGCCGTGTGTGGTTCTCAATCAGAGGCAGCTGTCTATCGTTGTCTCTGATTGAGAACCATACTTAGGTAGCCTTTTTCCACCTGTGTGTTGTG
The DNA here is from genome assembly GCF_002910315.2 of Salvelinus sp. IW2-2015. Taxonomy (NCBI): domain Eukaryota; kingdom Metazoa; phylum Chordata; class Actinopteri; order Salmoniformes; family Salmonidae; genus Salvelinus; species Salvelinus sp. IW2-2015. Next base: position 21,218,201 of record NC_036854.1, on the reverse strand, counting down.
GATAATTGTTTTCTGTTTTGTGTCTGCACAAGACACAGGTAATTTACCTGTGTTTTAGCTTTAGCCAGCACCATCTTCAGATTAGCCTGAACGTCGGAAGCCCTGCCCCATGGTAAACAGTGTATGATCGCTGGATGATTCGTTTTAAGTCTAATACTGCGGGTAATGGAGTCGCCAATGACTAACGTTAGGGTTTTCAATTAGTTAGAGCTAATGGTGGGAGCCTTCGGCGTCTCAGACCCCGTAACGGCAGGAGTAGAGACCAGAGAAGGCTCGGCCTCTGACTCCGACTCGCTGCTTAATGGGGAGAACCGGTTGAAAGTTCCTGTCGGCTGAATGAGCGACACTGGTTGAGCATTCCTACAGCATTTCCCTCCAGAAGCCATGAAAAAGTTGTCCGGCTGCGGGGACCGTGCGAGGGGATTTATACGAACGTTATTATCTGTACTTATTGGTGGCACAGATGTTGTTTCATCCCTTCCTACACTGAAATGACCCCTGCCTAACGATTGCGTCTGAAGCTGGGCTTGTAGCACAGCTATCCTCGCCGTAAGGCGATCGTTCTCCTGTATATTATGAGTACAGCGACTGCAATTAGAAGGCATCATGTTAATGTTACTACTTAGCTTCGGCTGTTGGAGGTCCTGACGAACCATGTCCAGATAAAACGTCCGGAGTGAAAAAGTTGAATGAAAAAAAGTTGTGTGAGGGAAAAACTAAAAATATAAACGGTAATTAAAAAGTTAAAACCGTAAATTTGTCAGGTAGCAAAGTAAGGTTGCTTCCTAAAGCTGGCTGCCTGGCCAAACTGAGCAATCGGGGGAGAAGGATCTTGGTAAGGGAGGTGATCAAGATCCCAATGGTCACTCTGACAGAGCTCTAGAGTTCCTCTGTGGAGATGGGAGAAACTTCCCGAAGGACAACCATCTCTGCAGCACACAACCAATCAGGCCTTTATGGTAGAGAGGCCAGACAGAAGACACTCCTCATTAAAAGGCACATGACAGCCCGCTTGAAGCTTGCCAAAAGGAACATAAAGACTCTCAGACCATGAGAAACAGGATTCTCTGGTCTGATAAAACCAAGATCGAACTCTTTGGACTTAATGCCAAGCGTCACGTCTGGCGGAAACCTGTCACCATCCCTACTGTGAAGCATGGTGGTGGCAGCATCATGCTGTGGTGATGTTTTTCAGMAGCAGGTTACTGGGAGACTAATCAGGATCGAGGCAAAGATGAATGGAGCAAAGTATACAGAGATCCTTGATGAAAACCTGCTCCAGAGTGCTCAGGACCTCAGACTGGAGTGAAGGTTCACTTTCCAACAGGACAACAACCCTAAGCACACAGCCAAGACAATGCAGGAGTGGCTTCGGGACAAGTCTCTGAACATCCTTGAGTGGCCCAGCCAGAGCCCTGTCTTGAACCCGATAAAACAGCTCAGGAGAGACCTGAAAATAGCTTTGCAGCAACCTTAMAGAGCTTGAGAGGATCTGCAGAGACGAATGGGAGAAACTCTCCAAATACAGGTGTGCCAAGCTGCTTGTAGAGTCTTCTTGCACATGACGCTATGTTGTAATCGGTGCCAAAGGTGCTTCAACAAAGTACTGACTAAAGGGTCTGAATACTTATGTAAATCTGATATTTCCGTTTTTATATTTTTATTACATTTGCAAAAAATTCTAAAAACCTCTTTTTGCTTTGTCATTAGAAGGTATTGATGTGTAGATTCATGAGAAATATGTGGGAAAAGTCAAGGGGTCTGAAAACTTTTCGAAGGCATTGTATATACAATACTGGTCAAAACTTTGGACAGACCTACACATTCAAGAGTTTGTCTTCATTTTTACTATTTTCTACATTGTAGAATAATAGTGAAGACATCAAAACTATGAAATAACACATATGGAATCATGTAGTAACCAAAAAAGTGTTTTCTATTTCAGATTCTTCAAAGTAGCCACCCTTTGCCTTGATGACAACTTTCACACTCTTGGCATTCTCTCAACCAGCTTCATGAGGTTGTCACTTGGAATGCATTTCAATGAACAGGGCTGCCTTGTTAAAAGTTAATTTGTGGATTTTCTTTCCTTCTTAATGCGTTTGAGCCAATCAGTTGTGATGTGACAAGGCAGAAGATAACCCTGTTTGGTAAAAGACCAAGTCCATATTATGGCAAGAACAGCTCAAATAAGCAAAGAGAAACGACAGTCCATCATTAATTTAAGACATGAAGGTCAATCAATCCGGAAAACCCGTCACAGGAAAGGAAGCACCAGAGTTACCTCTGCTGCAGAGGATAAGTTCATTAGAGTTACCAGCCTTAAAAATTGCAGCCCAAATAAATGCTTCACAGAGTCCAACTAACAGACACATCTCAACATCAGCTGTTCAGAGGAGACTGCATGAATCAGGCCTTCATGGTCGAATTGCTGCAAAAAACACTACTAAAGGATATTTGGGAACTCCTTCAAGACTGTTGGAAAATCATTCCAGGTGAAGCTGGTTGAGAGAATGCCAAGAGTGTGCAAAGCTATCATTATTGCAAAGTGTGGCTACTTTGAAGAATCTGAAATCTGAAATATATTTGATTTGTTGAACACTTTTYGGTTACTACATGATTCCTTATGTGTATGTCATAGTTTTGATGTCTTCACTATTATTCTACAATGTAGAAAATAGTACAAATTAAGAAAAGCCCTTGAATGAGTAGGCGTGTCCAAACTTTTGACTAGTACTGTAAGCTTCAATTTCCTCAGCGTACACATCACTGACAAACTGAAATGGTTCACCCACACAGACAGTGTGGTGAAGAAGGCGCAACAGTGCCTCTTCAAACTCAGGAGGCTGAAGAAATTTGGCTTGGCACCTAAAACCCTCACACATTTTTACTGATGCACAATTGAGAGCATCCTGTCAGGCTGTATCACCGCCTGGTACGGCAACTGCACCGCCCGCAACTGCAGGGCTCTCCAAAGGGTGGTGCAGTCTGCCCAACGCATCACTGGGGGCAAACTAACTGCCCTCCAGGACACCTACAGCACCCAATGTCACAGGAAGGCCAAAAATATTATAAAGTACAACAACCACCCGAGCCACTGCCTCTTCACCCCGCTATCATCCAGAAGACGAGGTCAGTACAGACTGAAAAACAGCTTCTATCTCAAGTTCATCAGACTGTTAAATAGCCATCAGTAGCACCTTAGAGGCTGCTGCCCTATATACATAGACTTGAAATCACTTGAAATCACTTTAACAATGGAACATTAATAATGTTTACATATTTTTCATTCGTCATCTCATATGTATATACTGTATTCTATTCTATTCTATTCTACTGTATTTCAATCTATGCCGCTCCGGAATTGCTTGTCCAAATATTTATATATTCTTAATTCCATTCCTTTACTTTAGATTTGTGTGTATTGTGTGTATTGTTGTGAAATTGTTTGATATTACTTGTTAGATATTATTGCACAAGCACAAGCATTTCGCTACACCCACAATAACATCTGCTAAACACGTGTATGTGAACAATCCAATTTGATTTGATATATTCTTTTTATTATTATTCTTTTTTATGCTTGTTAATTTTTCTTTTCAAGGGCTTTGAGATTCTTTCTGTAATGAAAAGAGCTATAGAAGCTGAACAAATTATTATTATTATTATGAGGTTGAGAAAGAAATTTGAGTTTCAAAGCTTATGTCCTGTCATAAAAAATGTTAAAATATGGCATATGACGTGTACATACTGTATGCCATCTGGGAGGCCCGATCTCAGAGGGGACTCCAAAGCTTGTCGGCCCTCCCGCCTTACATTCATGGAAATGTAATGGAAAACATTAAAGTTTCACCTGTCAGAGTAGAACCCGTAGCGTAAAATATCATTGGTCACATCTTCCAAGAACTGTAGATATTTCCCCTCTTCCTCCTCATCCCCCTCTTTCTCCTCTTCCTCCCTAGGGAATATGAATAGAATTCCATACAATCAATACAGTGGATTGGAAATCTATACATGTACAGTATTCATGTATATTGATATCAGCTTAATGTAACTGGATACAACTCAGTGTCTTCTACTGTCTATCAGGTGTCTTTACTTCAATACTCCAAATACAGATTGACCTCTTTCTGCTATGGGCGTTAGCAGCTCTTCAATGCATGTCTGGGCTACATACACTATTACATTACATAACTGTGTATATTATTAATTAATGACATAGTAATTACTTATTATCTAGCCTGACAGCTTGATCGGCTCCTGTGTTTGTCGCATTGTATTTCATAGACCACTGTGCAGGATACTAGAAAGGGGAGAAGGGGTAAACACATTAATGATGATGGTGCTATGCCGGTATGCCACAATGCTATGTCTGGATCATTGACCTTTTATCAACATGGGTTCAATCAAGCTCTTGTATATATAAGGTGGTGTGTGTGGTTATGTAATGTAACATATTACGCAACGGTAACATAAAACACAGGTGCTTCCTTGTTGACCTGACCTTGTGACCATGGCAACTACCCCCAGATGTATTCTGTGATGAAGAGGAATGCTTCTTCCTGTCAAGAGGGAGAGGAGGAAATAGACGGATGGAAAACWGATGGAGATAATGAAGATGACGGGGGGGGCTAATAATCATTGTCAGGAGAGTCAGGACCGATGCCTGTACAGGAATAGTGATGAGCCATTGAGAAAACCAACAGGTACAAATGCCTTCTGTTTATGTGTTTATGATTGAAAGTGAGTGTGTGTTTCTTTAATCCCTCACATTTAAAAAAACAACTTATTCCTTCCTCTGGGTCTGTGTGAAGGAGTGGCCTTCACTAAAGACATTTCAACGCGTATTTATTCCAAGTGTTTTTTAGAGCAAGTTATGTTTGTGTATGTCCTTATTTCATTGTCATTTATCAAACATTCCATTTACTAAATATKTTCCATAGTTTTCAACCAATTGCGGTCAGGTGTTCATTGTTAAGTTTCTTATTTTCTATTCGTCCAGCAAATGGAAGTGGGTAATTGACAAAGGTGTTTCCGTTCAGTAATTGGGTCACCTGCCATCTTAAAGAAGTTTTGCCAGATTGTTTGTCAGTGGAATGTCTTTTAACTATGGTGAGCCACGTCTGTGTTAGGTGCCAGTTTCATGTGGTTTTTAACTTGCTCTGCTACTGCAGTTCTAAAAAAAGTACTTTTGAACTGTTTTTATTCTCAGTCCTTTTTATTCATTTTAAGTGTTATAACAGCTAGCTCTCTCTGCCTGCTTAGCATGAAGCTTATTGCCCACTGCATGTAGATGATGGGCCTAATAACGACAACACGCTGCTAGCATTCTGGACTGGCATTGTGCATGCATTTGTCTTTATCGCTCTTTCTCCCTCTTTCCTCTCTCTCTTCCTTTTCACTCTGTAATTAATGCATTCTACTGCCTCTAACTATTAGGATTACGGAACAATGTGTTTTTTTTTTAGATAGATTTTAACACTGCTGCTAGCGTTCAATACCTCTGTAATTCAATGGACTCAAAGGTGTAAGGCATATAAATGTACATAAGCCATGATTATAAAAGAGAACAAGCATATTTTACAGCAGCAATTGTCTCCCAAAAGCAGTTAGCATCACCTCTCAGTCTGTCCCTTCTTCTGGCCTGGCGGTGGGGTGTAGTAGCGATACTGAGACAGGAAGGAGTCATGCTGGTTCCTGTGGGTCCTGGGGGTGAAARATTCCTGGCCGGCCCTGTGGAACACCCCTGGGTGTCTGTCCAGGACGTCCCCGCTGTAGGTCCTTTGAGCTGGGCTCTGGTAGGGCCCCTGGGCCTGTTGATGGTCCCTAGAGGTGGGGTGGCCAGGCTGGGGTGCCTACAGGGAGAAGAGGAGCGTCACTTTGTCCTGGCATAACTCATACCTGAAATGTCACTACGAGTTGTTTCATGTTATGTCATTACTGTATGTCATACCACTCTTTTTATATGGGGAAGGTCAAAATGAAGTAGTTCCAGTCAGACAGGTTCTCATGAGACATTTGTCAATTATGATGGTTTCATTCTATAGTAGGCTATAAATGAAATGATGTATACTGTACAGTAACACTTTAAAGGACACAACAAGGGTGGTCCGAGGGTGAGCTTTGAAGTGAACTAAAGTCTTTCTGTATAATCCTCACTATGGGGGTGGCAGCTTCCTCATCTGTGGCCTGATACACAGGCAGAAAGATACTAACTCATTCTCTCTCTCWCACACACACACACACACACACACACACACACACACACACACACACACACACACACACACACACACACACACACACACACACACACACACACACACACACACACTCAGCAGAAGGTTTGTAGCGTGGAGCTGTGGAAATCGATGCACGATAACCACAACCGTGCTCAATCAACGTGTTCAGCATGGTCACCTATCATACCGTCAAACACTCACTTGCATGGTTGAACGGTCACTGTCATCTGGTCAGCTCTGTTCGCACGGTACACTGTACGGTCATGACATAGCACACTCAATTTGTCATGCTGAGCGTTAAGATGGCTACTAAGGCTGGATTCCAGTATGATGGTGACAACATTTTCTGAGCCTTTCTGACCCTAGAATGGAGGACTAGTGTGGGACTAGTGTGGCTGGCTACAAGTCATTGTTGTAAATGAGAATGTGTTCTCAACCGATATATAAAAATGAAAGTAATTCAAGGAGGAAAATGATGGCAAGTATTCTCTCAAATCTGCAAGGGCGTAAGGACATCAAGGAAGCAAGTTATCAGAACAGAATCAAGCTGACTCTCACAGTTGAGTCACTCCATCCCTTCAATCTAGTGGATGAGCTAACAGTCCCACAGGAAGGCATAGAGAGAGAGGGAGAGATGGATAGAGGGTGAGTAGGTGTGAGAGAGAAAGACCAGACCACTGCACAATCACAGCATTATCAAACTATCAAGTGATCATATTTGATTCAACACAGCTAACAGTGGTACTTCTTGATTTGGTCTCTAAAAGACTCATAAAAAATAAAGCGGATTGTTAGTCAGAACGAAGAATAAGGATGATACCAGGAGAGAGGGGAGAACTGCAGCTCTTTTACGTCTTTAATTTTAATTTTAACCTGCAACTTTGAGCACTTCCCCTTCCATTCTGCATCGTCTGCATGGGACTTCAAGACGCTACTGTACTACAGGGAGATTATTGTGCAGGACACGTAATGATGCTGTTGCATGTTTTAATGTTGACCTCAGCGTACTGATGTGTGCTCAGGGACTTGGAAAGGGTTTGTGTGTGTGTGTGTGTGTGCGTGCGTGCGGGGACTTCGGGGAAAGAATAGTCAGCATATATACTATACGGAGATGAGATGCATTCACAGTCCACACAGAGAATGCAATTACAGGTTCATCATTATGTCAGTATGCCTATCTCTCTATGCTTCTCATTTATTCTCATTAAATGTACTTGTGTTTCTTTAACTCCAGCACCTGATTACTTTTACACTGCTCAAAAAAATAAAGGGAACACTTAAACAACACAATGTAACTCCAAGTCAATCACACTTCTGTGAAATCAAACTGTCCACTTAGGAAGCAACACTGATTGACAATAAATTTCACATGCTGTTGTGCAAATGGAATAGACAAATGGTGGAAATTATAGGCAGTTAGCAAGACACCCCCAATAAAGGAGTGATTCTGCAGGTGGTGACCACAGACCACTTCATGCCACCATGTCTGTGTCACTTATCAGTTCATTTGACTATTCTCTTATTGATTTGATTKACTTATTTCAACAATTTAAGGGTTTTCTGTATAGTTGTCAAATATGGGTGGRGCATATMAATTAATTAGAGTCTAAGATGTTGGGGGGGTGCTAAGCTGACATATGGAATTGTTTTAAGATGGTCATACTATGGATAATTTAGCTATTTGATTTTGAATTGTAAGACCCCTTTACGTATAAAAAAAAAATTATAAAAAATTATTTGATAAAATATTGATTTTGGCATATAATAACACATTCATAAATGGCAAAAAGGACAGTAAAAAAATAAATAATAAGAATCAAGGTTTTGAAGTGCCTGTCCTAAAGTACCAGTCAAAAGTTTGGACACGCCTACTCATTCCAGGGCTTTCTTTATTTTACTGTTTTCTACATTGTATAATAGTAAAGACATCAAAACTATGAAATAACACATGTAATCATGTAGGAACCAAAAAAGTGTTAAACAAATCTAAATATATTTGATATTTGATTATACTTCAAGTAGCCACCTTTTCCTTGACGACAGCTTTGCACACTTGGCATTCTCTCAACCAGCTGCCACTTTTCACCGCAGATGCGGTAGTACGACACTGACGGATGCGGTGGATTGATACGCAGCCAATGCAAAACCTCATATCTCTAGCTTAAACTGACCATTTTTGATGGGAATTTATTTGTTATGTAACTTAGATTGACGCAACAGTGTCTCAATCGACTCTAGGGGCATTTTAACTATTTTAATGATACTCCTGAATCACTGATATAAGTATGTTTTTTCTTGAGTGTACTTTTAACAAAGCTGAGATTTACTTCAAAGTGCATTCACCCTATTGCTTACACCTATCAAGTTGTTTCAGATCTAGGTTGTTTCAGTGCCTAGGCAGGAGGGGTTAGGTTTTGTTCTTGACAGGGCCTAATTCTTGACATGGCCTAATTGTTTACAGACAGATTATTTCACTTATAATTCACTGTATCACAATTCCAGTGGGTCAAAGTTTACATACACTAAATTGAATGTGCTTTAAACAGCTTGGAAAATTCCAGAAAATGATGTCATGGCTTTAGAAGCTTCTGATAGGCTAATTGACATAATTTGAGTCAATTGGAGGTGTACCTGTGGATGTACTTCAAGGCCTACCTTCAAACTCAGTGACCATGGACCATGCAGCAGTCATACCGCTCAGGAAGGAGACGCCTTCTGTCTCCTAGAGATAATGTACTTTGGTGCGAAAAGTGCAATTCAATCCCAGAACAACAGCAAAGGACCTATATCCACAGTAAAACGAGTCCTATATCGACATAACCTGAAAGGCCGCTCAGCAAGGAAGAAGCCACTGCTCCAAAACCGCCATAAAAAAGCCAGACTACGGTTTGCAACTGCACATGGGGACAAAGATCGTACCTTTTGGATTAATGTCCTCTGGTCTGATGAAACAAAAATAGAACTGTTTGGCCATAATGACCATCGTTATGTTTGGAGGACAAAAGGGGGATGCTTGCAAGCCAAAGAACACCATCCCAACCATGAAACACGGGGGTGGCAGCATCATGTTGTGGGGGTGCTTTGCTGCAGGAGGGACTGGTGCACTTCCACAAATAGATGCATCATGAGGGAGAAAATTATGTGGATATATTGAAGCAACATCTCAAGACATCAGTCAGGAAGTTAAAGCTTGGTCGCAAATGGGTCTTCCAAATGACAATCGACCCAAGCATACTTCCAAAATTGTGGCCAAAAAACTTGTTTGACCCAAGTTAAACAATTTAAAGGCAATGCTACCAAATACTAATTGAGTGTATGTAAACTTCTAACCCACTGGGAATGTGATGAAATAAATAAAAGCTGAAATACATCATTCTCTCTACTACTATTGTGACATTTCACATTCTTAAAATAAAGTGGTGATCCTAACTGACCTAAGACAGGGAATTTTTTCTAGGATTAAATGTCAGGAATTGTGAAGAACTGAGTTTAAATGTATTTGGCTAAGGTGTATGTAAACTTCCGACTTCAACTGTACATGGAAAAGGGGTATTGGGATGGGATGGAGATTGGTCCATGGGGACCACCACTATTGTATTTATCTAGATGATGATGCATTTAGATAAAAACAACAATTTAATACCAGGTGTAGACATGATGCCTGCGGTCAACTTGGTCCATCGTGAACGATTTGAGAAGTTGTTTTAAAGTGCAGCTGTTAGCCAGGTCTGAGGATATCTGGGCCATACATGTCCGGTGTTAGATAAGGGACTAGACAGACAAGTCTCACCCTGAGAGCTGTGTGTACGCTGGGATTGGCTGGGTTTGCATGGTTGTCATTCTGGTCTCCTGTCCTCTGTCTGGATCTCTCTCTCCTCTGCCAGTCACAGTCTGTGGCATAGACAACAACAATATTATTACATTTGACAGTTATCATACCAAATAGAAGTAATCTATTCACAATCATACTGAAGTGATGACCCAATCAACATATCATGAGCCAAGGCGTCCCAAGTATCCTTATACTTGGGATAAGTGCACTCACATCAGTTCAGGGAATGTCACTCCCAAAGGGTTGATTGCATAAAACTTAGGAACTACAAACGTGAAACGAATGTGTAAGATAAAGTACATACCATCATTCTCTAGAGAATTCCTCATAAGTGTGTGTTGAACGTGGACATCCCTACTCAATCCTCTCTTAAATCAACTACCAACAAGCTAATGCTGCTTGAGAGTGTCTACAATGTAGCATCTGTGGGAATATACATATGAGCAATTTTAGCCCACATTCTCTGAGAGAGATACTGACTCCGCCAGTGGCAGAGACCGCTGCATTAGTGACAGGGTTGTGAACACCACACCAGAACGACACTAATCGGACAGAATGTCTCCTCCGCTGGTTCTAAATTACTTCTGGCGAGGAAGCAGAGAAAGGAGATATACACTTTCGAGAATTCTAAAGTTGATCTCCTCTTGAATCCGGTGTGACGTTGCCATCTGTTTGACTCCTCTGCAGTCCTACCTACTTAGATTCAGTATGTATATTTACTGTATATATGTATATTTACTGTATATATGTGTATTTAAGATGGCACATCAGCCGCGAGGTTATTTCAAAAGCACTTACATTTGATACTGGTGAGGAGAGATCTGGGCGGGGAGCAGTCCACACAAGCTGCAAAACATAATAGAACAAGACCGTGTGTTTGTGGAGACCAGCTGGTATGTTATGCACTGTGCGTGCCGTAGTGAGGGTGAAACTGTGAGTACTGTACCTTTAGCAGAGAGCAGCGCTCTGTAATGGGCATCCATTTTGTCTCGAATAAGGAGTAGGGTTGAGTATTTACACGTGGACCCTGGATATTGAAAAATAAACATAATGGTAAGGCAATGACAGAGGGATGGGGCTCTCTGTATTGCATCTTGGTTCAAATAAGGAGCCAATTCAACTATATGTGACACTGCTTCAGTCTAATTTGGGTTAAGTTGGATGGTGTTCAGGTTTAATTGGGAGACCAGGGTTTGATTATCCACTAAGGCACAATGTTCTCAGCTATTCCCTGAAATGGCTGTGTCACATTTCCATTAAACCAAGGTAATGCAGGGTGAAAAATAAACATTGTATAATGGAAAATCTATCTCTCTCTCTCTCTCTCTCTCTCTGGACTATTAGCCATTGATGGCTACAACGCAAGGCAAGTTAAAAGAGGGACTGACGAGTGAATACATGGGCCACGGGAGCAGAACAGATTGCAATTACTGGGCCGTGTGTGGAAAACACAAAATGACCCACTTACAGGAGAAAGGAGCTGTTATTTACAGAGAGAGAAAAAGACAAACAGAGGTTCCTGACATGTCGCTGAGTCACGCAGGGGATCTGGATCTGAGATGGGGGAGAGGAATATGTGGTGGAGGTAGAGAGTGKCAGTAGTTTGGGGGAGCTATAACTACAGCCACGTGTGATGAGTTTTCTTGCATAAAGATACCTGTTGTGATGAATAGCCACGTATCTCAATATACATGCCAAAAACTAGGTGTTAACTAGGCTTTATTTTAGGAAGTGTAACAATTCCGTAGGTGGAGGAGTGTGTCACGTGTGGTAGTGGTCAGAGTAAGCGAAACAGCGCCCCTCTGTCTCTCTATGTCTAGGCCATTTATCTGATGCTGTCTGGTCCAAACGAGTATGACATTGTTGCCACCCATAGCATTAAAGGCAAAGGAAGCCAGCGAGAATCTGGCCTCTCTTGAAAAAAAAGTATACAAAATTATCCAATCAGCGTTGAGCTAAACTGAGCGAGCTCAACTGTGAATGGTCAGCAAAAAAAGTGTCAAGGGAAGCCAGCTTGACTTTTGCTTCACTCCTATCAAATCCAATTGAGAGCATACGTCATTGACAGAAAAACTTGAATTGTTGCATCTGGTTGTGTTGTTGTCCTCCCTAGCTAAGATTTGCTCTTTCCTGGATGGAGATAGGGATTTGGACTTGTGGTTTTACTTCATTCTCCATACTGGCCAATGATTATAGCGGTGATTCTTATCCAACCATTAATTCATACATTGTTGTGCCCCTGGCCTGAGAGGATAGAAGTTCAATATGTAGCTATATGTTGAAGGCTAATGTTAACTAGTTAGCGTTGCCCATGAATGGAAGTTAGGCTAGCAAGCTAGCATTTTAGCCAGGTAGCCTAGGACAACAAAAAATAAAAGCGCGTACTGTATGACAGAATGATAGACAGTTTCGCCAACATAAAAGAAAGGAGGATGGCATTGGCATTTCTCTACAAGTAGGGTGAGTCAACATGTTTTTCTACCCACACACACACACACACACACAAGTCTTTGCGACTTGCGGTAACTCTGTGGTTCTAAAATACTAGTTGTTTAGTGGTCCAAAAATTTCATTTAAGGTTAGGGTTAGACATAAGGTTAGCAGTGTGGTTAAGGTTATGGTTTGATTTAAAACCACATAAAAAAATATTTTAAAAATATGACTTTGTGGCTGTTGTACCTAGCAACGACCTAGAATTAGCTTGAACTGAGTTACTGCCCTGATGACACAGACGGCTTCATCAACAACCATAATGTGTGTTATGTAAAAAGTTGTATAAAAAAATACCAGGTTTGAGAAACAAGTAGGTTTATTCCCCTGCCAAGCAGATACAACTAGTAGAGTCATTTTGATTGTGAAGTGCATAAGCAAAAAGCTTTCTCTTTTCTTTAGAACAAAATGCAATTGACCACCTGGCTGTCTATTGTAAGACCAGCAAGGGGACCCTCAGCATCACCAGACATGCCCTCACTGTGAGCATTGCAATAAATGGAATTGGGAGGACACTTGAATCAGGTTGGTGACATTTGACCTGGTCAAAGGTCAAAACAGTTTTGAGTTTTGTCTCATTTCACCTTCATAACCTAACCTGGTGGAACCACCCTGATCGCTGTGTTTACCTTTTCTCTTCACACACATATCAGGATACCTGAAGTGAAATAGAAAGGGGAATGCAACGATCAGGTTGGTTCCACCATGCTAATCATAACCACCATTTATAATGTAATCCGTGCTCTGTGTGTGTGTTTGTGTTTGACCAGGGGCCAGGAGCTGATMTACGCTGCCATGCCCATCAATGGGATGCAGTCAAAGACCTACCTCCAGCCTCAGCGCTTGCCTGCTCACTAAAGGTAATAGATGGGGAGACCAGGATTAGGTAGGTTTAATCTGACCTTTTCAAATTTCAACATAGTATATGTTTGTTTGTCAGATATCACCTATCCTAACTGCTATTGGTAATAGAACAGCGACTGTGTATGTGTTCACAGATGTGCCTATGGAGCCAGCACTTGGAGACTTGCAAGATGATGTGATGGAGTCCAGACTGACATCTTTGATGTCTCTAAATGGAGAGAGACCTGGCACTTGGAATTACAATTTTACTAGACACAACTTTTATTTGTTCAGGTGGGCCTTCGAGCTTCAGCAAACAAAGGAAAGGAGGAAAGGAATAATTCAAAATTGCATTCGTATATACAGATGGCATAAAAGTTCACATGTTCACGTTCAAAATGCATTTTTGCCATGTTTTCATTCAAATGCCTCTCCTGTGAAGTAGTGACGTGCGACAAAAGCCTAGCTTCCTGAAACTGGTCACATATCACCAGTGCTTAATTTGTAAATCAGAAGGTCCCGGAACACATAGTTAGCGTGAGAAGGGGGGGGGGGGGGTCCGGGGGCCCTGAGGTACGAGAACACATTGAGAAAAACGTAGCAGTGCAGCAGAGTAAACAGCCAAGTAGCCTACTATCTATGTGTAACAGTTTAACTTTACGTCCGTCCCCTCGCCCCGACCCGGGCGCGAACCAGGGACCCTCTGCACATATCAACAACAGTCACCCATGAAGCATCGTTACCCATCGCTCCACAAAAGCCACGGCCCTTGCAGAGCAAGGGGAACCACTACTTCAAGGTCTCMGAGCAAGTTACGTCACCGATTGAAAGGCTATTAGCGCGCACCACCGCTAACTGGCTAGCCATTTCACATCCGTTACATATGGTGGTGAAACGGACAGCACTCTCCAAGGTGCTGATTAATTCAAAGCATTTTAGACGTCACTGCAGTATGCCCACATATTTTAGTATAGCTGCGGGGCTTACACAAGTCCCAATTTCTTATAGCCTAATTTTCCAGACATCAATGTACAGGAAAAAAATTTGACGACACTGAAGAACACCCGCAACATGCATATGCACACATACTCAGCTGTGGAGCTTACAAGGCCCGAATTTCATATCATTTTCAAGACATCAATGTAGCAGTAGAACAAATATCACAATATCGGAATATAACTTAAAATAAAATAAGTCACAGCAGAACACACATGAGAATATATAGGCCTCCTGCCTATGTGATCATACGAAGCACGTATTCAAATTACCTTCACAGTACAGAACAAGTTTGTAAAGAAAAAAAAATCCTGTCTTAGTTTTTAAAACCTCCCACAATGACTCTCCTCATGTCAAGTCCATTTAACTCATGAGAGTCAATTTCTTGCTCAAAGCCATGAGCGGGCATGTGCCCGCTCAGGCATGTGCCTGTGATGTTTAGCCTTCTCCTAAGGCTGTTCTCAAGACTCTGGCTGTCGCGTCTATTTTTTCATTTTGAGTGTTAACTATAACCTGGGTGTCCTCTTTAGCCTCGTGTACTAGGCTTGCTGCCACCAAATGCACCTTGGTTTGGGTATGTTCAAAACCATTTGTTTCTGAGGGCTCTTTGTTGTTATTTTGAGGCATAGGATGGTAAATTACTGTACATTCCACCCACTCTTTTGCTAGTTTAATCCCTCCAGTCATTTCTAGACCCAAGCCCAACTTTGAATTCTGCTTGACAAGCCAAGGGTTATACGTTTACTTGTTCTTGTACTGCAAATTGCACCTGCTCCGAGCTCCCCGTCTCCCTCTCCCGCTGAGTCTGACTCCTCGCTAGTAGGCTTGCCAGCTAGTGGGGGTGCCAGTGGTGATGCTGAACTGGCGGGATTAGCATCGTCATCAGGAACAGTTTGCCCCTCACTCCTCTCCTCCGGCACTGACAGTTCTTTGGCTCGTTCCGGGTTCGATTCATCATCTTCCTCTGGATTTTTGAACTGGAAAAATGTAATCAAAATCTGTTGCTTTTTCTTCTAAATGTTTTGTTTGACTTTCCTACGATTMAAATTCAGTAGTGAAAGAACTAGCCTAGGCTACGTGACGTGATTACGTAGGGACCTCTTCACTAGCTGAATCCCCCTACCAAGACCTGTGTCAAGATCGGTTACTTTCCCCACCGGCCCTCCCCAAAACATCTATGTACTAATAAGAAAGTAGGTCTGGAATCATTGTGGCAGGATAGGATGATTACACAGAAGTATCACCACGCTTTTACATGATGGTCTTTCTGGGGGTCGGGAGTAATAGCAGGGTTCAACTTGATTTAACGCTGATCACTTTTATTAGAAAGTCTACAGTGTGAACAGTTAAACAATTAATAATCATGCAGCAAGAAGTACCGGGTCCGGACAAATAGGTGCCGGAACAAACAAATTCAAATCTGAGAGGTGCTGTTCCGTCAAGATCCGGCTCAAATTAAGCACTGCATATCACTCTGACCTATTCAAAGCTTCCTCCGGCATCTCACCATACAGCCGCATGTAGTTATTGAACTCAACATGCAGGAGGTTTGTTTGTTGTGATAGAGTGGGGGGAAGCAGCTGCGGGCAAGGTTCTGACAGATGTATGTGTCTTGGTGGTGGCAAGGACGCACACAAGAAACACCCACATCAAACCACATCCCCAAGCCAACTCACGTTTGGCTTCTGTCATGATTGGCAGCATTTCTTGAGGAGCAAGCCMAAAAAAAATGAGGCCAGCGGGTGCAATTACCCTTTAATAAGGTTTAACAGTTCCCAAAAGAAAGTACTCACTCAAACATGACACACTCCAAATCAAACACTGGCCCTTTAAGGCAACAACTGAAGTAAACTTCAAGGTCCAATGCAGCCGTTTAAAATAATTTCTGGCTAACAATTAAGTACCTTACTGTGATTGCTTCAATGGTCAAAAAGAAACAAAAGCAGCTTCTTAGCAAAGAGCAATTTCTCAAGGAAAAATTTAGCTAGGACAGTCTGGCAGTGGTTTGAGTGGGGAGAGGAAACTGAAAACTATCTGTTGTTGGTTTGGAACTCTCTTTCTTATTGGTCTATTAACTAATTTACTGTCCAGCTTACACTCATTGGAGCCAATTACAAGTACTGGAGTATCTGAAAAAGGCTTTGAAAAAGCATCTGTGAATAGGCAACCAGTGCAGCAAGTGCCGCTGGCTGCTGGTAAGCTTTCTTGACATGGGCATACATTTTTGCCAACAACATTGCTAACCTTTGTTTAACCAGCTAAACAGCTGCTCTTAGCGAAAAAGTGTTTGGAGTTACCTTTCTAGCTAATAGGCTATGTTAAAGTATACACATCAACTTCCAATTATAATGTAGGGAGGTATTTTTATTTATGTTTTACTATCTGCCAAATCTATTCATTTTAAAATGTTGATTACTTCTTCTTGCCATTATTGTTCACCTTTTTTTTATACAATTTTAATTTCATTTTTATTAATAGATATTGACTGAGGGGTACAAAGAAAGCAATGAGGAATCACATTAGCCCCCTGTCACCCCCTGTCACCCCCACCCTCCCCCCGCCCACACTCAGTTATAAAATTAAACAAACAAAAGAGAAAAGAGAAGGATGCTAATCATTTACCCTCCCTCCCTACATCCCTACTTCCCGAGCCGAGACTCCCCCCCACACACACAAATCCAATGAGATGCAGAAGAACCACAAGAATGTGTAAAGGTAAGTAGGCCCCACACCCTCCCACACCTCCACCCACAGGACCACTACACCCCCACAGGCTCAACCACCCACAGGACCGCTACAGGTACTCAAGGTAATTAAAGGTATGATTTTATCTTAACCACCGCGGAACTCCAATAGTCAATGTTATGGMTTTTTGCGCCATGCATTTGAGCTACCAAAAGCTCTAATTCTAATACTGTATGTCAATAAAATACCGTAATCGTTCATGTTTAGACAGTGAACGGGGAGGTTTCCATCAACAGGTAGCCATTTTCTTGGCTGCCATGAGGCCAGCCAGACATAATCGATTTTCCTGCAAAGACAGATCCAATTTGGAGTGTCATTGAGTATGGAATATGTTTAGAGAATTGTGGAGAGCATATTGGAGACTAGTCTCCAGAATTGGTGCCCCGGGGCATCTACCTCCAGGGGGCCCCTGAACCCCCCAATATTTCATTTTGGGGGGGGAAACAGCTAAAACCAGGTTTATAATAATGCTATTCTAAACACTTAGTCATGCAGCTGAGAGATAGTTTTCTGCAATTCTAGTGAAAAAATGTTTTATAGCTGATCTCATGCTATTCTACACATTTTGCCATGAGGATGAGAGAAAACTGTGCAGTTTTAAAGCAAATGTCCTGCTTTTCTACACATTTTGCCATTACTTATGACATGTTTATATGCTATCTAGGGGACCACGACCTCCAGGGGGCTTGTAGGTCGGGGCCCAGCGGCACGTGGCCGTTCGGGAATCTGGTCCTGGTCCTGGTCCTGGTCCTGGTCCTGGTATGATAAGATCTGTGGATAAAATTTAAATGGATATTTTGATGATTAGGATTTCTAAAAGAGAGAATTAGGTTAGGTTAACCTCTAAAAGTCTAAGCCGTTGGGGGAGGGGGGAATTGTTTTAAGACGGTCATAACATGGATCATTTAGCTATTTAATTTGGAATTTTAGAACCCTTTTAGGTATCCCCAAAAATGTGTACAAATGATTTGATAAAATATTGAATTTGTTCTTTACTACTATAGCCCATAGAAACGCATTGAATAACACATTCAGAAATAGCTAAATAGACATTGGATATTATATGCATCTAAAAAGTAGAAAATAAGCAACAAATAATGTCTGTTTACATAAATCATGTTTCACAATTGGGTTCTCAAATGTATCAAAGTAATGAAATGGATTATCTTCTGTACAAATCATGAGTCTATGAAAGCTGTTGCCACTGACAGGTGAAGGTTGCTGGCCGGATACTTGCCAACATGTGTCTGACTGTTGCATTCATAGGAATGCTCACAGCAAGAGCATATCTGCATGATGCTGATGAGGGCCCCCCTGCTGGTCTTCTCTATGCTGCATGTTCGGCTGCAAACTGGACATCTCTCGAACAACTGCAGCAGGCAATCTTAGGAAGTGGTGTTGACTAGGAGGGCCTGTGTCAGGGTGATATAATAGGCAGCCAAGTGGTAAATTGCATTTTGTTCTCAAGAAAGGACAAAGCTTTTTGCTTATGCACTTCACAACCAAAATGACTCTACTAGTTGTATCTGCTTGGCTTGGGAATTAGCCTACTAGTTTACCAAGACAGATATTATTTTCTTCTTATGGCTGGGGGCAGTATTGAGTAGCTTGGATGAATAAGGTGCCCAGAGTAAACTGCCTGCTACTCAGGCCCAGAAGCTAAGATATGCATATTATTAGTAGATGTGGATAGAAAACACTCTGAAGTTTCTAAAACTGTTTGAATGATGTCTGTGAGTATAACAGAATTCATATGGCAGGCAAAAACCTGAGAAAAAATCCAACCAGGAAGTGGGAAATCTGAGGTTTGTAGGTTTGCCTATCCAATATACAGTGTCTATGGGGTCATATTGCACTTCCTAAGGCTTCCACTAGATGTCAACAGTCTTTAGAACCTTGTTTCACGCTTCTACTGTGAAGGATGAGGGAATGAGAGCTGTTTGAGTCAGGAGTCTGGCAGAGTGCCACGAGCTCACTCAGACGCGCCCCCATGAGAGGTAGCTGCGTTCCTTTTCATTTCTAAAGACAAAGGAATTCTCCGGTTGAAACATTATTGAAGATTTATGTTCAAAACATCCTAAAGATTGATTCTATACATCGTTTGACATGTTTCTACGAACTGTAATGGAATTTGTTGACTTTTCGTCTGGCCTGCACGTCATGAATTTGGATTTTTGAACTAAACGCGCGAACAAAAAGGAGGTATTTGGACATAAATTATAGACTTTATCGAACAAAACAAACATTTATTGTGGAACTGGGATTCCTGGGAGTGCATTCTGATGAAGATCATCAAAGGTAAGTGAATATTTATAATGCTATTTCTGACTTCTGTTGACTCCACAACATGGCGGGTACCTGTGTGGCTTGTTTTTGTGTCTGAGCGACGTACTCAGATTATTGCATGGTGTGCTTTTTCCGTAAAGTTTAAAAAAAATCTGACACAGCGGTTGCATTAAGGAGAAGTTTATCTAAAGTTCCATGTAAAACACTTGTATCTTTTATCAAGGTTTATTATGAGTATTTCTGTAAATTGATGTGGCTCTCTGCAAAATCACCGGATGTTTTGGAGGCAAAACATTACTGAACATAACGCGCCAATATAAACTAAGAGTTTTGGATATAAATATGAACTTTATTGAACAAAACATACATCTATTGTGTAACATGAAATCCTATGAGTGTCATCTGATGAACATCAAAGGTTAGTGATTCATTTTATCTCTATTTCTGCTTTTTGTGACTCCTCTCTTTGGCTGGAAAAATGGCTGTGTTTTTCTGTGACTAGGCGCTGACCTAACATAATCAGATGGTGTGCTTTCGTCGTAAAGCCTTTTTGAAATCGGACACTGTGATGGGATTAACAACAGGTTTATCTTTAAAATGGTGTAAAATACTTTAATGAATTTTAATCATGAGATTTCTCTTGTTTGAATTTGGCGCCCTGCACTTTCACTGGTTGTTGTCAAGTCGATCCCGTTAACGGGATCTCAGCCGTAAGAAGTTTTAATACAACTTTTTATATTTCACATACAACACATTACCTATCATTGTTGATGAAGCCGTCTGTGTCATCAGGGCAGTAACTCGGTTCACTATCACAGGCCTCATGATGGCGTGTTCTTTTCATAGGAGTTGAAGGAGTCTCTGGCAACAACAGAGGACGTGTCACAACAGTGCTTGTGTCGCATAACACACTTTTATTCTTGCTTGACAAGCTGTGAAAATAATTTGAGGTCACTAAACCATTGCAATCACATTGCTGGACACACCTTTACTCCTTCTGGTAGGTTCCGGCATCCATTCATGACCAGGAGATCAGTCTGGCATCATACTGTGCACTTTGTCTAACAGATAAACATGGTCAATGATTGTTCCCATCCCTCAATTATAAGCATAGCTCGAGATTTAACGTAATCTCTTTTGGAAGGTAATTCTATGCATTACAGATGTTCACTGACTGGCTCCAGATTAGATTAGATTCAGGCCGGTGATGCCGTTACACTAAGCAACCAACTTTGGCATGTTTTGCTATGGCCCTGGGTTGGTTTGAGTTTGTTGCTGCTAGTTAGTATACTGTTGTAGTCAGACATGAGTTAGCTAGTACCATCATAGCTGGATCCAATATGTATTTGTGCCCTAGACATGGGTTGCACCTCGGTGGCTCATGTGACTGTTTTGCAGAGGTGTGTACTAGAGTCACATGACTTGGACTCGAGTCACAAATATGATGACTTGCACCTCAACTTTGACTTTAACAACAATGACTCGTGACTTAACTTGGACTTGAGCCTTTTGACTCGACCTGACTTGATACCCTTCCCAAGCTCAAATATAAAAAATGATGCTATTAAAAAAAGTGTGCATCGCATCAACTCTTCATTTAACAGATTACAGTTTGAATCGGACAGCAGCCAATCAAATTGTGCCAGCTGGGAAAAGTTGTGCGTGGCAGTGCAGAGGAACGTTGGCGGGTGAATTCAGATGGAGCCCTTGGAAAGATGATACCCAAAATTATTATTTTCGGATATAAAGACAACGCTGTATCAACAAAAAACTTATTACAGATGGAGGCGCAACAATTTCCAACTTTGTTCGACATTTGAAGCTGCACAAAGAATGATAAGTCGTGGCTAATATAGCCGACAGCTATATAATTTATAACTTTACTAGTGTAGCATGTAGGCTAACCTAACATTAAATCAACGCGCCTCCGCACAGTCAGTCAGTGCGGGAACGTGATCATTGCACCCAAGATTGAGCTACAACTGGCTAGGCAGTTGGTAGCATAAATCCTGCCTGATGTTACTGCTGTTCTTAAAATCATTGACATATGTTAGCCTACTGCATTTGTGAATATGAAATTGACCAAATATTATTAGAAGTTGAATTAAATATACTACATCTTTATCAATGTCAGAMTTTCTGAAATAAATCATTACATCAATACCATTAAATTGTACAACCTGTCCTGTTTTCTTTGTAACAAAGTTATGTATTTTAATCCCAAAAATTCTACGATAAATACAGATAAAAAACAAATGATAAATGGTATCCTTCTCCATTCTACAGAAATCACAAAATATAGTCAATATTCAGCTTGAATCTTTCCAAAACATGTTTGACAGGATAAATGATATTTACCATTTTAAATGAAACTTCCGTAACCTTGTTACTGACAAAATATTTCACAGGAATGTTCCATGCTTTCCTCCTTTGTATATATCGCCATAGATATTGTCACGTTCGTCATAATGTGAAAGAGAGGAGGACCAAGGCGCAGCGTGATACAAATACATTCTTCTATTTAATAAACGAAGAGAAACACTAAACAGACTAATACAAAACAACAAAACGAACGTGAAGCTATAAATGACAAGTGCAGAMACTGGCAACTTACATATAGACAATAACCCACAACCCACAATACAAAACAGGCTACTTAAATATGGTTCCCAATCAGAGACAACGCAAATCACCTGTCTCTGATTGAGAACCATATCAGGCCAAACACATAGAAATAGACAAACCAGACATACAACATAGAATGCCCACTCAGATCACACCCTGACCAAACAAAACATAGAAACATACAAAGGAAACTATGGTCAGGGCGTGACAGATATTCAACCCAAAAAATCTTGCTGAGTTAAGTGTAGTATCACAAACAATATTCCTAATCTGTTTATTACTACATTTATCTTTTAGGATATTAATATTGCCAATTAATATACTTCCATGTAAATCTATGTTACTTAAATCAACCACAGAGGAATTGAAAAAAAAAAACCCCGTTGGAATCGCATCAAAAACAAAAGTTATGGCTAAAGTTATAATGCATCTAAACTCAATCTGGTGACATCACAATCATGACAAAAGGTTTTCCTACTAATTATTTGCCTTGTTTTGAAATGCTATTGTTTTTCCAAGCTAAATCCGAGTTGTATTGAGGTAGGCTAACATTAGCCAGCTAGCTAGATAGGTAGCTAGCTAGCTAGTTAGGGTAGCTAGCTAGCTAGTTAGGGTAGCTAGCTAGCTAACGTGTCATCAGCAATGCTAGCAATAATAGTGATAATGATTATCAAAATATACATAACCAAATACATAATCAGCAGTCTATGGTCTAGCTACCGGTATACTCACCACCACTGGGGACCAAAGTACTCTAACCACCTATTCTGCATGATAGGGTCCTTCGGCAGGGCATGCACCAGTTGGCTATGCATTCTGCTGGAAGCATGCATTGCATGGACAATCCGTATAGGGCTTTTCAGTTTAAAACTGCCGTGATCCTTTGAACACATTGGGGGCAATGAAAAACTGAGCCCCATTCAATGAAGGGAAGTGGGCAGAGGGGCGATTTGAACATGGAGTTTGGCAAAAGGAGGTATGATTTGTTGACATAGTTGTAATCCAAACCCAACCTTCATTTCATCGTTGTGACGCACCGAGGTTCCAACGTAGTATTAGATGAGACTTTATGACAAAAATTATCCTATTTACACTTTGAAGTCAATTTTGACATTGGAATAAATGTTTCTGGCTCATGTTGATGCCACATAGACTGTTTTCAATGGGATTAGTTGGTTTTTAGGGGCAATCACTCTTTCATTTCAGTGATTGAAGGTGAGAGCTCTTTCTTCCATAGTTGATCAAGGCTTCGGATATGCTTTCAAGAAACACAAGTATTGATCAGAAACCAGTCCCCTAGGTTTAGGCCGGTTCTCAAAACACCATAAGCTTGCATGGCAGAGTGAAGCTGTAAATAAAAGAAGAAGGATTTGCCCGGTAAATTAAAAGTTGTTTGTAAATCCTGAAATGCACGGAACCCTCCCTCATCAGCTGCTATATGTACAGCCTTGTCACTCCACCAGTGGAAGGATATAGTATGTGAAGTATATATAATATGTGATTGTGCCAATTGGTTTTGGATAACTTTTYGGTGGTGCCTTACATAGAGAGGCCTGTGTTATTAAGGCGCCAAATTGTTTTGGGGAGTATCTCAAGGAGACATTGGAGTGGACCAGATCCTGTGCAAATATACTAGGTACTCCTCTATGGGACGCCAAGCAACCTGAGCATCTCGATCAAACCATGTGGTGAGAGGGCAGAGAACAAATTACCAGAAATAATACCAAAAAGTTGGAATGCCTTGGCCGCTTTTTTTGCCTTTGCAGGGTCAACTATGGATTGGATTGTGGGTGGATATCATTTCCCAGGTATCTAAACTGTTTTACTACAGGGGTACCAAGTGTTACCATTGGATAATCTCCCATATCAATTAGAGTTAAAAGGGCAGACTTGACCCAATTGATTTTATTGCCTGAAATTTGGCTAAATTCCTTAAAGGTGTCAAAAATATGAGGAAGAGAATGCTGGGTATTTTGGGGGATTAGCAGTATATTGTCAGCATATACTGTATGTAGATGTAATTCTTGGTGTCCTGTATAATGATTGGTGTGTGAAAAGTGGATTGGCGGACTGTCTAGGCAACAGGGTCCAAGGATAAGGCAAATAACAGAGGAGAGCGTGAACAGCCATGCCGGGTGCCACAGGATAGAGCGAAATGGAAGGAGCAATTGTTGCCCGTCAACAAGGGAACGTTCCATTATCATTCACCTGATGATAAGACAAGACATGAAAATGTTTTCTTTGCTAACATATGATGGGCGATTCCTGGGTCGCTGCTTGGGAGGCGGTCCCTGGGCAAGAAAAGGTTGAAGACACCTGCTCTACTCTGAGAAGTAGGTGGAACGAGGTGATAAAGCAAAATAATCTGTTAAGAAAAAGAGCCTTGCGGGAAAAAAGAACAGTTCTGTGACGATAGAACAAGACTTTGCAGAAACCCTAAGTCCCAATTGGATGAAGTCAAGCTGCTCAAGGAGGACACCTGCTGGGCATTCAAGGAGAACAGGAAGGCTGGTGAGGAGGCAAAGATGCATGGAGGTGAGAAGCTCCTCCCTCTCAATAACTAGTTATCATTTGTGTCTCACAGAAAATGGCAGTAACCCCGACCCATGAAGAGGGTGAACCAGGGTGAGGCTGAATACCAGCCTTTGGTGTATGACCCTCGAGGTCCAGGGGTGTACCTCAATGGCTTTGGATCAGATTGCTTGTCAAGCGAGAACGCTCTAGGGGCATTGGGCGCTACAACCCACAGGTTGAAGCTTCGGTCGGAGGTGTGGAAGGACCCGAGGCGTGTAGGGATGGGAAAGCCCTGCTTTTGTCCCCATCTGGTGGCTATGTGTGGCAGCTCTCCACAGTAACTTAATTGACTGCAGCTGCACACCCCTCAGGTGCTCACACACCTCCCACCTCAGCTTCAACGTGTGGGTTGTAGTGGCCAATGCCCCAAGAGCTGCAATTAGGGCAGCAGCAGCAGCAGCAGAAAGGCTATGCAGTGGCATTCAAATGGGTGAGAGAGAGCGATTTTGAAGGAGCCAAAGCTCTGTTGCGGTCGTTGGACCAGCCAGAACAGAACCCCAATATGATAAGGTTTGAAGCTCTGTCTGCCCTGGTTGAATAATATATTCCCCAATACTTAAGTTTAGTTTAGATATTGTCTTAAAGGGCCAGTGTCTGATTTGGTAGTATTTGCCATGTTTGAGTGAACTTGATTTTGGGACATGAAGATTCCCCAAACTAGCTCGTAAGCCTTATGAGTTAATATATCCCCATTTGCGAACTGGAAATGAATCTTGGTTTTGCACTACCACACATGTGACACTAACCTCCACCTACGGGGTCGTTACAGAAGCTAATGCCATGTTTAAGATGACTGGGAACTGGGAACTATGAAATCTCCAAATTCAGTGCGCTGAAGACTACTGGGAACTCAGAAAGAAATGAGCTTCCAACTCAGAATTCCAAGTTGGAAACTCTGACATCTTTCTAGAGCTCTGATTTTCTGACCTGAAGATCACTGACGTCATGATTTGACCTAGTTCTTTTCCAAATTCCAAGTTATTTTGAAAGCACAATAACATGGTCATGTGATGCAGGGGCGCAACTTCACTAGGGATGGTGGGGACATGTCCCCCCCACCACCCCACATTCTGAAATTGCATTTTTGTCTCACCCAGTTTTATCATTGGAATGTGATACAAAATGAGGCAACAGGGTGCTTTCGAACCATTCGGAATTCTCCAAGCGGTCGGGTAGGCTATTTGGAGTGTTTATCCGACCCCCACTTCTAAAACCAAAGTTGCATCCCTGATGGGGTGTACTGATGACTATAGGAGGTTCTGTCTAACCCCATTGCTCTTGACTTAATCTGGTTACTTCGTAACTAACATTTTTCTATGGTGATAGTCTCTTAATAGCTTCAATGATAAAGCTTGATGATTGATGATCAAGCTACTATATTCTAGTAGGTTACACCAAAATCTCAATGGCCACATCTTTTAAAGTGATAGTAATGAAACTCAATCCAATTGAATATCATCAATGTTTTATTGGATAATTAAGTATTGAGTTTAAATTTAAAGAGGAACCCATCTAGGGACAATCAGGAAGGAAACGTTTTCAACTCACCTGAGCCATTATTATTATTTGACCATGCTGGTAATTTATGAACATTTGAACATCTTGGCCATGTTCTGTTATAATCTCCACTCGGCACAGCCAGAGAGGACTGGCCACCCCTCATAGCCTGGTTCCTCTCTAGGTTTCTTCCTAGGTTTTGGCCTTTCTAGGGAGTTTTTCCTAGCCACCGTGCTTCTACACCTGCATTGCTTGCTGTTTGGGGTTTTAGGCTGGGTTTCTGTACAGCACTTTGAGATATCAGCTGATGTAAGAAGGGCTATATAAATACATTTGATTTGATTTGATTCCTTTTGTCCAGGTGGGAAAGGGCAGTGTGGAGTCCAATAGAGATTGCATCATCTGTGGATCTGTTGGGGTGGTATGCAAATTGGAGTGGGTCTAGGGTTTCTGGGATAATGGTGTTGATGTGAGCCAGTACCAACCTTTCAAAGCACTTCATGGCTATGGATGTGAGTGCTACGGGTCTGTAGTCATGTAGGCAGGTTGCCTTTGTGTTCTTGGGCACAGGGACTATGCTGGTCTGCTTAAAACATGTTGGTATTACAGACTCAATCAGGGACATGTTGAAAATGTCAGTGAAGACACCTGCCAGTTGGTCAGCACATGCCCGGAGCACACGTCCTGGTAATTCGTCTGGCCCCGCAGCCTTGTGTATGTTGACTTGTTTAAAGGTCTTACTCCGGTCGGCTACGGAGAGCGTGATCACACAGTCGTCCGGATCAGCTGATGCTCTCATGCATGCCTCAGTGTTGCTTGCCTTGAAGTGAGCATAGAAGTGATTTAGCTCGTCTGGTAGGCTCGTGTCACTGGGCAGCTCGCGGCTGTGCTTCCCTTAGTAGTATGTAATAGTTTGCAAGCCCTGCCACATAAGATGAGTGTCGGAGCCTGTGTAGTATGATTCAATCTTAGCCCTGTATTGACGTTTTGCTTGTTTGATGGTTCATCGCAGGGCATAGCAGGATTTCTTGTAAGCTTCCGGGTTAGAGTCCCGCACCTTGAAAGCGGCAGCTATACCCTTTAGCTCATTGCGAATGTTGCCTGTAATCCATGGCTTCTGGTTGGGGTATGTACGTACAGTCACTGTGGGGACGAGGTCCTCGAAGCACTTATTGATAAAGCCAGTGCCTGATGTGGTGTACTCCTCAATGCCATCAGAAAAATCCCGGAACATGTTCCAGTCTGTGATAGCAAAACAGTCCTGTAGTTTAGCATCTGCTTCATCTGACCACTTTTTTATAGACTGGGTCACTGGTGCTTCCTGCTTTAATTTTAGCTTGTAAGCAGGAATCAGGAGGATGGAGTTGTGGATGGATTTACCAAATGGAGGGCGAGGGAGAGCTTTGTACGCATCTCTGTGTGTGGAGTACTAGTGATCTAGAATTTTTTCCCCCTCTGGTTGCACATTTAACATGTTGATGGTAATTTGGTAGAACTGATTTACGTTTCCCTGCATTAAAGCCTCCGGCCACTAGGAGCGCCGCCTCTGGGTGAGTGTTTTCCTGTTTGCTTATTTCCTTATACAGCTGACTGAGTGTGGTCTTAGTGCCAGCATCTGCCTGTGGTGGTAAATAAACAGCCACGAAAAGTATAGCTGAAAACTCTCTAGGCAAGTAGTGTGGCCTGCAATTTATCACAATATAC
Organism: Salvelinus sp. IW2-2015; assembly: GCF_002910315.2. NCBI lineage: Eukaryota > Metazoa > Chordata > Actinopteri > Salmoniformes > Salmonidae > Salvelinus > Salvelinus sp. IW2-2015. The sequence goes on along the minus strand of NC_036854.1, from coordinate 21,190,367 downwards.
TCTACTTCAGGCGAGCAAAATCTAGAGACTTCCTTAGATTTCGTGCACCAGCTGTTGTTTACAAATATGCACAGACCGCCCCCCCTCATCTTACCGGAGTGCGCTGTTCTATCTTGCTTGTGCAGAGTATATCCCGCTAGCTGAATATGCATGTCGTCATTCAGCCACGATTCTGTGAAACATAGGATATTGCAGTTTTTGATGTCCCGTTGGTAGGATAATTGTGATCGTACTTCGTCTAGTTTATTGTCCAATGATTGCACGTTGGCGAGTAGTATTGACGGTAACGGCAGCTTTCCCACTCGCCTTTTCCGGGTCCTGACCAGGCATCCGGCTCTTTGTCCTCTGTACCTGCGTCGCTTCCTCTTGCAAATAACGGGGATGTTGGCCCTGTCGGGTGTTTGGAGAATGTCCTGTGCGTCTTGCTTGTTGAAGAAAAAATCTTTGTCTAATCCGAGGTGAGTGATCGCTGTCCTGATATCCAGAAGCTCTTTTTTGCCGTAAGATACGGTGGAAAAAAAGCACAATTGGTTGGGCGCCCGTAAAACTGCTGCCATTTCTTCCGCCGCCATTTTGTCTTGTAGGAACTGGTATGAGGATAGTTTATATAAAGATATAAGAACAGTATTTGCATAGGATGTGAACCAGATCATACGGTGGCCTCAGAGGGACATGAGTGAGCAGACGTAGGTAATGTATGGGCAGGTTGGCATTTATTGTCATGAATCTTGACCTGGAGGCCACTAGCTAGCATAGCCACAAAGTCATCAAATCTGATTTTAAACCTAACCTTAACACTGATCTTAACCAAACTGCTAACCCTAATGCCTAACCTTAAATTAATACCAAAAAGCACATTTTCGATTTCATGAATGTTTACAATATAGCAAATGTTGACTTGGAAGCAAGCCCATCTAGTGCCAAGCGCTCAGTTCTGCCTCCAGGGCAAGATTCATAACAATAAACGGCAACCTACAATGTATTGTGGCTAAAACCATTACGTAGAGATTCACTAACTAATGATCATGCTGAAACATTGTTTAACAGCAGTAATGTAATGTATACAGTATTATAATACTAATGTTATGCATAATGATTAGATCTATGAACACTAGCTACACACCCACACAAACCTGCCCACCGTCTCTCTTGGCAACCATAGCCCCACACACGGACAACAACACACATATCCACCCACACACACACACTCAATACCCCCAACACACACGCACACACACACACACACACACACACACACACACACACACACACACACACACACACACACACACATACACACACACACACACACACACACACACACACACACACACACACACACACACACACACACACACACACACACACAAACAGATATATGTCTGTAGACATTGTTATTGCTTGCCGTTCACCCTAACAGACCTCTGTGATACTTTGGCATTAGACTGGATTAGGTGCAGCCACTGGAAATGGTCTCCATTGGCACCAGAATAAACAACGTAACCTTGGTAACAGTGGCACTGACCGATAATTGTATGATTATTGTGAAAAGCAGTTCGATACGTAAACAGAATGTGTTGGATTAACACAGGTATTTTATATCTTCGCATTGCTGAAGCAAATCCTACACAGGATTATTAATATTTTGGTCTAGATTTAATGTTAACCAAAGAGTAGAGAGCCAAGAATGAAACCATACAGTGTAGAACACTGCACAAGTAATAGGGGAAGGTAAATTAGCCCTTATGTGAACATGAGAACATGTAGTGTGTGTGTGACTCCTATAAACAGACTCCCTGCACATTTGGATCTCTGATTCCCACTGTGTGTGTGTGCTTGGCGTGCAGCCGTGCTTGTGCGTGCAAGCTATAGTGACGCGAGTGATGAGGAACTGTTAGATCTAACACACCTACACCAGTTGATTCATCTAACAGATGTGTGAAACAATGAATGTTTGAAGTGAATGATGATATAAAAGGACAAATAGATAGATGACCTGTTTGTGTACATGAAAAGAACGACACAATTTGAAGTGCTACAATTATTACATTGCGTTTCAAGCTATGCAGAATTCCCGGTATGGTACGGCACTGTAACATGTTTCAGATCACAAGCTGGAATGAATAACAACGTAGGCATTTCAGTGGTGCACAGATTGTCAAACTGGGTATCAAGGACATGAGTGTCCTTTCATGTTGAAATTGGAAAGCAACATTTCAGATCAGAGAGATTTCACATCACTACATGGGATCAGAACAATGTTAATGCAGTATATGGTCATGCACTTGTGACACTAGAGTCATTTCATGTATTGTATGTGAATGTGAATGATTAGGCTGTGTTTCCTTCATCTCTCACCTATAGTGCAGTGCATGCTACAAGTAAATGCCGTACATTCACTGATGGTGCTGAATATTCACTCTAATTACAAGATATTATTAGCTGAGCCAGAAGCACTTCACTGAGTTGTCAGTCAGTCTAATGGCACCGTTTGTAGAAAGACAGAGTGACGGGTTCCCACTGACCTCTGTGTCGGACTATCATCTCCATCTGCTCCTGTCAAGGGAGGAGGATATTATCCACAATGAGACGTGTCCAGCCCTGACTCAAACACAAACACAAATACTCAACGTTGAAAGGACAGCACAGAAAAAATACAACAACTGAGGTATTGTACTGACTTGAATTCAAACAGGACAGCAGGTACACTGCTACTCACAGCTCGCCTTTAATGAAAGGTGTATTCAGGTGAGACTGTGGGGTATGGCATCACCAACTCCATGAGGACTGTGTCAGCCAATACATAATGAATGTTTGGGGTGAGATTGTAGGTTGCCATGGGCTGCAAGGCTCCAAAGGGAAATAGCTGACCAAGGGGATTGTGGGTATGTAAGTATTGAGTTGTGTTATTTTTTAAAGCCTACCTATAAAGCAAATGGCATGAAGATTATCAGGTTAATTTGCTATAGGCTATGTAAAAATTCCTAAAGAAAAACTATACCTCATGTCTTTGGTTTTCACAGGGTTGTGGAATTGAATTGCACTCATAAAAAGCTTGCTGCAGCTCTAGCACATAGAAATTCCAGTATCTGTTTGATAAGAAGAGTTAAAAGAGACAGTGTTAGTTATTTTATGTTGTTGTTAGTGTGTAGCATTCTTAGGTCTAGTCTGAAAAGTGGGGTTTCGTGGGACTTAGATCTGAGAGGCCAAGCCCCTCATGTGCTCCTCTCATTTCAGCCCTGTATTGATTAACCTGTCACAACTCCTGACAGCTGTTTGTGAAGCACTAATCTGGAGGGAGATTGGAAGTTTAACAAAAAACACAGTCCAACTTCTAATTCAAAAACCTGGAGGAGATGGATCTCTCAAAGACAGACGATCAGGTCTGTGTGTGTGTGTGTGTGTGTGTGTGTGTGTGAGTGTGTGTGTGTGTGTGTGTGTGTGTGTGGTGTGTGTGTGTGTGTGTGTGTGTGTGTGTGTGTGTGTGTGTGTGTGTGTGTGTGTGTGTGTGTGTGTGTGTGTGTGTGTGTGTGTGTATGTGTGTGTGTATCGGAGTGGGATTGATTAATTAATTATACATTTTTGGTTACTCAGAGTTATGTATCATATGTATCTCGAAAATACAGTGCATTTGGAAAGTAATCAGAACCCTTGACTTCTTCCACATTTTGTTACATTACAGCCTTATTCTAAAATAAATTATTCTGTCATCAATTACACACAATACCCCATAATGACAAAGCAAAAACAGGTTTTTAGAAATTTCTGCAAATTTGAAATATGACATTTACATAATTATTCAAACCTTTTACTCAGTACTTTGTTGAAGCACCTTAGGCAGCGATTACAGTGTTGAGTCTTCTTGGGAATGACGCTACAAGCTTGGCACACCTGTATTTTTGGAGTTTCTCCAATTCTTCTCTGCAGATCCTCTCAAGTTATGTCAGGTTGGATGGGGAGGGTCACTGCACAGCTATTTTTAGGTCTCTTCACAGATGTTCGATTGGGTTCAAGTACGGGAACTGGCTGGGCCACTCAAGGACATTCAGAGACTTGTCCCGAAGCCACTCCTGCATTGAATTGGCTGTGTGCTTAGGATCTCTCTGTACTTTGCTCTGTTCATCTTTCCCTCAATCCTGACTAGTCTCACAGTCCTTGCCTCTRATAAATATCCCCACACCATGATGCTGCAGTTTTCCTCCAGACGTGATGCTTGGCATTCAGGCTAAAAGAGTTCAATCTTGGTTTCATCAGACCAGAGAATCTTATTTCTCATGGTCTGTGTCCTTTAGGTGCCTTTTGGCAAACTCCAAGCAGGCTGTCTAGTGCCTTTTACTAAGGAGTGGCTTCCATCTGGCCACTCTACCATAAAAGCCTGGTTGGTGGAGTGCTGCAGAGATGGGTTGTCCTTCTGGAAGGTTCTCCCATTTCCACAGAGGAACTCTGGAGCTCTGTCAAAGTGACCATCGTGTTCTTGGTCACCTCCCTGACCAAGGCCCTTCTACCCCTATTGCTCAGCTCTAGGTAGTTCCAAACTTCTTCCATTTAAAAATTATGCAGGCCACTGTGTTCTTGGGGACCTTCAATTTTGCAAACATTTTTTGGTATCCTTACCCAGATCTGTGCCTCGACACAATCCTGTCTCGGAGCTCTACAGACAAACGTAACAAAATTTAGAAAAGTCAAGGGGTCTAAATACTTTCCAATGCAGTGTATGTGCTCTTGAGCTTCGACATTGCCTTCTAAATTGCCTCTTAAGGGATTATAAAACCATATTGAATTGAATTTACTTTAAAGATATGGACCAAAAGGGCAAAAGTTTCATCCATTTGACTTGGGATTGACATACGGCAGGTTTGATGAATGGATGATGTGTAAGGCTCACCACAGGGAATATCATTATTCCAGATATCTCCCTTCACCCTTCCTGGAGGGATAAGAGGAGGGGTGGTCTCATGGTTATCTTGTCCCTCAGACATACATCCCCCCAGGGAAATCTTCCTCATATTCCAAGGAACAGGATGTGTCAGTGCCTCCAAAACGATCCCAGAGACAGCAACAGGAAGAGATGGAAAGTGCAGAGTCACGAGCATAAAAACAAACCGAGCAAATGGAATGATACATGACATGAGCTCCTGCCATCATTACACAGCTGCATCTGGAAAATAACACACTATCTTTCAACGCTTTCAAGGTTCTAAGTGATACACGAATAACCATATTATTCAGTACTTGTGGTCTACATTTCAAAACACACCTGAAATATGTCTGTTGGGTTGGAATTCAATCGGTAAGTTGGTTCACAGTGTTGGAAAAAGTAACCAATTTTCATACTTGAGTAAAAGTAAAGTTACCTTAGTAGAAAATGACACAAGTGAAAGTCACCCAGTAAAATATTACTTCAGGAAAAGTATAAAAGTATTTAGTTTTGAATATACCTAAGTATCAAAAATTAAATGCAATTGCTAAAATGTACTAAAGTATCAAAAGTAAAAGTATAAATCATTTAAAATTCCTTATATTAAACAAACCAGACGGCACAATTATTATTTTTAAATTTACAGGGGCACACTCCAACACTCAGACATAATTTACAAACAATGCATTTGTGTTTAGTGAGTCTGCCAGATCAGAGGCAGTAGGGATGACCAGGGATGTTCTCTTTATAAGTGTGAATTGGACCCTTTTCCTGTCCTGCTAAGCATTCAAAATGTAACAAGTACTTTTGGGTGTCAGGGAAAATGCATGAAGTAAAAAGTACATTGTTTTCTTTAGGACTGTAGTGAAGAAAAAGTCTAAACAATAAATAGTCAAAAATATACATAGTAAAGTACAGATCCAAAAACGACTTAAGTAGTACTTCAAAGTATTTTTACTTAAGTACATTACACTACTGTTAATACAGTGCATTCCTTCCATTACACTAATAACCTTTAGGTATTGTCCTAGGTTGGCCAGGGTCAGGCCTTGTAGTGTCCCAGCTTTGGCTACTCCTAACAGGGTTATGATAGGGACAGAAGTCTGAAGCAGTGCTGATGGCAGGTGGTTGATAATTTGTCTTAGAATTTCAGGGTGCGTGTCTCACCCATATGCCAACACAATAGGGTGATACATGTAACTCTAAAAAATACTAATATACCCTGATGCTAGTAGCACACACACAAACAGTCAGAGAGAACTGAGAATATTACATTACCAACAATCAAGTGTAAATTCCCCACCCCTGCTCCGTGAAATCTGGCACAGTCTAAATTGAGCTGTGATTCGTAGCTCACTTATGCTTCCGTGCCCAGATTCAAAAAACTATTCTTACACAAAGACTTTAGAAGCTCCTTTAAGAAAAGAAAAAATAGTTTGTAAGTGCAATTCCTCAAACCTTTCTTAAGAATTTATGATTTACTTACCTCAAATATCTTCTTACGAACTTCTTAACTATCTTATTAAGATGATTCTCGCTAGCTTAACCGAGCTAGCGGGCAATCATGTTTAGCATATTTCTTACTGACATTACTGGTCTAAAATAAATATAACTTTTCGGGAACAGTGCTCAAAACTGTTGAAACAAAATTCCCATGTGAACCAGACATATTGATGTTAGCTAACCAAATCTCACTTTAACAGCGTTAAGAATATAGTAGAAGTACAACACTGTTCCAAAAAAAAGAGTGCTGAGGTTTAAGAGGCAGAACACAACAACAGCACAATAAACTTCAACATACATTTACACCAACTGATAAATTAGCTTTTTAAATTCTAAAGCACTGCGAGTATTGATGTATCTACTCTATACAGGCATGTGTTTGAAAATGTGAAAGGGATTTGATGGCACTAGATTTGATGTGTGAGAATGTGAATTATATACGCTATCAGCACTGTGTGTGTGTGTGTGTATGTGTGTGTACGTTGATTGAGTATATACGTACACACATTCAATCTAGTGTGCATTTATTTCAGTGGGTTGTTCATGATGAGATAGATTTTCAAGTGTTCAGTGCACTGAGCAGGAGATAAAAGACAGTCAACTGTGAAGCTGAAATTATTCTTTTTGAACTAAGTTCTCTTTAAAACCTAGTGACTGGAACACTCAGAACATCAAACACTCACACACAGTAGTGGTACTGAAACACATACATTAAAGGGGCAATCTGCAGTTGTTACATACATTTTGGGATTTATAATAGAATGATATGTACCCATTCATTCTTGAATAACGTAACTTATAAATGCCTCATGAGCTTATTTCAACTGTCATACCCCATCAAAACCCAAAATATAAGCTTATTTTACTCCAATGTTTGTAAACCAAGTAAATGTAAACAGACACGATATAGCCTCAAAACATAGCTATGTCTATGAATTTGAGAGCGATTACATTTCTCCAGCTCCATCCTTCAGATTTTTACCGAAACAGGGGTGGGGAGTCTTTGTTAATGTTTAAACTACTGATTGCTGCTATAATGAGGAAAAAGAATGAGAAAAACATCATTCATCACATCAACTGGTTCCAGATGGACGATAAATGTGTACAAAACCATTTATAATCGTTTCTTTAATCTATTATAATGATGACAGAACTACATGAGTTTGTATTTTGAATTTAGTTACACATTCAGATTCATGGTTGGACGATTTACATGTTTAATTTAATATCGCAAATTGGTATAACGATATGTGAAAGGTTTAACAACGATCGCAAACTTGAAACTTGATATTTGACTACATTCAATAAAATTTACAAGCATAATTTATTTTCAGAATTTAGGACTATGGATATTCTGCTATGAATCAAAAATACATTTGCAGATTTTGATTGTGCTCGCGCTCTGAATTCTGTCACTGTTTTTGTCAATTTGTTGGAAGAGATTTGCAAGTAAAATCTTGATTTGTGCTCTTGGGGCATGACCTTCAACACCTGAACAATTGGTTCCCTCTGCCAAAACAATAGTCGCTTAACCATTGTCTGGATAATTCCATCAATCAAACATCAGGAAGTAGCTACCCACATGGACAAGAGATGATGAGGTAAAAAAAACTAAAACGATCTATTTGAAGGTAATCGTCTCTTTTTTCTGTGTACATCGATTTTTGGGGGGTGAAAAGGCATGACAGTAGTTTGCTTATCATGTGAAATATGATGGAACATTTCAGACAAACTCCAGACCAGCCATTGCATTGACAGCCGCATTTGCATTAGCTATCTGGCCTCAGACATTCATCCTAGCTTTACTTTCAACTGACTAGCTTTATAAGGCAGCTTTAGATACAAGGGGAAGATGAATATATATTTGCTAATTAACCATCTGATTGATAATGTCATTAACGTTAAATCGATAGCTAGCTAAATTGAAACTGAAAGGTACAGTAGCTAGCTAACTCCCACCATCATCAATGCAGTGTAGCTAATGTTAGCTAGGTTTTTAGAAAATAAAAACTATAGCTATATTTGCTAGCTCTATTTTAAAGACTTGTTATTGACTTTTGAACGCTTTTTGTGAAACTACTTTATTCCACTGCCTGTTTATTGACTAAAACTTCTTATGGCTGCAGGGGCAGTATTGAGTAGCTTGGATGAAAGGTGCACAGAGGTGCCCAGAGTAAACGGCCTGCTCCTCAGTCATAGTTGCTAATATTTGCATATTATTATTAATATTGGATAGAAAACACTCTAAAACGGTTTGAATTATGTCTGTGAGTATAACAGAACTCATATGGCAGGCAAAAACCTGAGACGTTACAGTTCCTGTTTGGATTTTTTCTGAGGGTGGCAGATTTTCAACCAAGCTCTCATTGAAATTACAGCGAGATATGGATGAGTTTTCACTTCCTACGGCTTCCACTAGATGTCAACAGTCAATAGAACTTTGTCTGATGACTCTAATGTGAAGGGGGGGCGAAGGAGACAGGAATTAGTCACCACTGCCACGAGCTGACCATGCTTTGACCACGCGCGTTCACGTGATAGGCAGCTCCGTTCCATCGCTCAACTGAAGTCAATCTAATTCTCCGGTTGGAACGTTATTCAAGATGTATGTTAACAAAATTCTAAAGATTGATTCAGTACATCGTTTGACATGTTTCTACTGACTGTTATGGAACTTTTGGACATTTCGTCACGTTATAGTGGACGCGCTTTGTGACTTTGGAATTTTTTACCAAACGCGCTAACCAAAGTAGCTAATTGGACATAAATACCGGACATTATCGAACAAAGCAAGCATTTATTGTGGACCTGGGATTCCTGGGAATGCATTCTGATGAATATCATCAAAGGTAAAGAAACAATTATCATGTATTTTCTGGTTTCTGTTGACTCCAACATGGCGGCTAATTTAACTAATGTTCTGAGCGCCGTCTCAGATTATTGCATGGTTTGCTTTTTCCGTAAGGTTTTTTTGAAATCTGACACAGCGGTTGCATTAAGGAGAGGTATATCTATAATTCCATGTGTATAACTTGTATTATCATCTACATTTATGATGAGTATTTCTGTTGAAACGATGTGGCTATACACTATCACTGGATGTTTTTGGAACTAGTGAATGTAACGCGCCAATGTAAACTCAGATTTTTTTATATAAATATGAACTTCATCAAACAAAACATGCATGTATTGTGTAACATGAAGTCCTATGAGTGTCATCTGATGAAGATCATCAAAGGTTAGTGATTAATTTTAGCTATATTTCTGCTTTTTGTGAAAGCTATCTTTCGCTGGAAAAATGGCTGTGCTTATTGTGGTTTAGTGTGACCTAACATAATCGTTTGTAGTGCTTTGCTGAAAAGCATATTTGAAATCGGACACTTTGGTGGGATTAACAACAAGATTACCTTTAAAATTGTATAAAACACATGTATGTCTGAGGAATTTTAATTATGAGATTTCTGCTTTTTGAATTTGGCGCCCTGCACTTTCACTGGCTGTTGTCATATCGATCCCGTTAGCGGGATTGCAGCCATATGAAGTTAAACTTCTTAAGGATAGGGGGTGCTATTTTCACTTTTGGGGAAAATCGTATCCAATTTAAACGGCCTCGTACTCAATTCTTGCTCGTACAATATGCATATTATTATTACTATTGGATTGAAAAACACTCTCTAGTTTCTAAACCGTTTGAATTATTTCTCTAAGTGAAACAGAACTCTTTTTACAGCCCATTTCCTATCCGGAAGTGAGATTTCAAAAGCGAGGTCTCTCTTCAAGAGCTTGTCTATAAAGCATGTCACTTATGACTGTAGAAACACGTCATACACCTTCCCCTGGGTGTCATGCGGAAGTGAGAGCAGAAATGACTTGATTATCTCGTTCTGGGATTGAATACAACCTCTTGGAGTGAGAGGTCCGCCATTTATTTTTTTTGGAAGGCGCGAAGTTGGACCTGGAATCGCCTCCTGGAAAACCGTCGTTATAGGTGAATATGATCTCCGGCTTCGATTTTATTTGATACATGTCACAATATCATCCTAAAGTATGTTTTTTCAATATAGTTTAATTATATTATTGAAATTATTCGGGACTTTAACGTGATGCGTTGGAGGATTTGTTCAAGAAGGAGAGGTTAGCGCCGCACGGCCAGTGTGCTTGCTAATTCAAGAGGGAAATAGTTCGTTCTGGATCCAACCAAAGACGGTTCTGAACAAAGGACCCTTTGTACAACATTCTGATGGAAGATCAACAAAGATAAGGACCCAATTTGGGATGCTATTTCATATATCTGTCGAACTGTGCTATCGCTACCGTTTGCCTTGATTCAATGCTGCTGTGTGTTAGCTATTGTAGTAAGCTAATATAACGATATATTGTGTTTTCGCTGTAAAACACTTCAAAAATCGGAAATATTGGCTGTATTCACAAGATCTTTTGTCTTTCATTAGCTATCCACCATATATTTTTCTGAAATGTTTTATGATGAGTAATTAGGTAGTTGACGTTGGTGTCTGTATTTACTCTGGCTACTCTCGTGCGATTTCTGACTGTAGCTATGATGTAGCTATGATGGTAGCAGTAATGTAAAACTGATTTATAGCTCAAATATTCACATTTTTCGAACAAAACATAGATTTATTGTGTAACATGTATAGGACTGTCATCTGAGGGAGTTGTTTCTAGGTTAGTTAGGTTGGTCTAGGTTAGTTAGGTTTCTTTTGTGCATGCTACCTGCATGCTACCGGTGCTGTGAAAAATGTCTGTCCTCTTTTTGTAATTTCAGGTGGTGAGCTAACATAAATATACGTGGTGTTTTTGCTGTAATACATTTAAAAAATCGGACATGTTGGCTGGATTCACAAGATGTGTATCTTTCAAATGCTGTATTGGACTTGTTAATGTGTGAAAGTTAAATATTTCTAAAAAAATATTTTTTGAATTTCGCGCTCTGCCTTTTCAGTGGAATGTGGGAGGAGTTCCGCTAGCGGAACGGGGGGGGGGCGAGACAGGTTAATTGGTGACGTAAAACATTGTCAAGAAAAAATCCACTCTTATTTTCACTGCAAATAGACTAGCTAGCTAAAAATAAAGGTCTCTCCAGAGATGTTTGATCGGGTTCAAGTCCGCGCTCTGGCTGTGCCACTCAAGACATTCAGAGACTTGTCCCGAAGCCACTCCTGCATTGTCTTGGCTGTATGCTTAGGGTCATTGTCCTGTTGGAAGGTGAACCTTTGCCCCAGTCTGAGGTCCTGAGCGCTCTGGAGCCGGGTTTTCATCAAGGATCTCTCTGTACTTTGCTCGGTTCATCTTTGCCTCAATCCTGACTAGTCTCCCATGCCCTGCCCCTGACAAACATCCCCACAGCATGATGCTGCCACCACCATGCTTTACCGTAGGGATGGTGCCAGGTTTCCTCCAGACGTGACGCTTGGCATTCAGGCTAAAAGAGATCAATCTTGGTTTCATCAGACCAGAGAATCTTGTTTCTCATAGTCTGTGTCCTTTAGGTGCCTTTTGGCAAACTCCAAGTGGGCTGGCATGTGCCTTTTACTTAGGAGTGTCTTCTGTCTGGCCACTCTTCCACAAAGGCCTGATTGGTGGAGTGCTGCAGAGATGGTTGTGCTTCTGGAAGGTTCTCCCATCTCCACAGAGGAACTCTGGAGCTCTGTCAAAGTAACCATAGGGTCACCTCCCTGACTAAGGCCCTGCTACYCCAATTGCTAAGTTTGGCCGGGCGGCCAGATCTAGGAAGAGTCTTGGTGSTTACAAACGTCTTTCATTTAAGATTGATGGAGGCCACTGTGTTCTTGGGGACTTTCAATGCTGCAGAAATGTTTTGGTACCCTTCCCCAGAACTCTGCCTCAACTTAATCGTGTCTCGGAGCTTCGTGGACAATTCCTTCGACCTCATGGATTGGTTTTTGCTCTGACATGCACTGTTTATATAGACAGGTGTGTGCCTTTCTAAATCATGTCCAATCGCATTTACCACAGGTGGTGTCACGACTTCTGCCAAAGTCGATGCCTCTCCTTGTTCGGGCGGTGTTCGGCGGTGATCGTCGCTGATCGCCGATCCATTTTTCATGTTTTTGTCTCGTTTTCCCACACACCTGGTTCTCATTTCCCACGTTATGTGTTGTGCATTTAACCCTCTGTTTCCCCCATGTCTTTGTGTGGTATTGTTTATCTGTTTTCATGTATGCGCACGTTAGGCTGGTTGCGCTGGGTTAGGTTCAACCCGTATTTGTATTTCGTGTTCGTTTGTGCCGTGTGCTTTTGGTTCGCCAAATAAAGGCTCCATTTTGCTACCAAATATCTGCTCTCCTGCGCCTGACTTCCTACGGCCCTTCACCCATACCTTGACAGAATACCACACCCATTATGGAGTCAGCAGGAGCTGGTACCTATGGTAGCGGAGTCGAGGAGCGCGTCCAGGAGCACACGGCGTTGATTCACCATCTCGGCACCGCGATGGACCGCGTCGTTCAGATAATGGATCACTGGGAGAGACAGGGAGGTCCTCCAGTACCTCCCCCAGCACAACAGGGGTCCTCACTACCCGTCCCTCCTGTACCCGGTTCCAGTGGGATGCGTCTCACCCTTCCCGGGGAGTATGATGGGACGGCGGCACGGTGCCAGGGCTTCCTACTACAGCTGGACCTATACCTGGACACCGTTTATCCATCTCCCTCGGGAAGGGAGAGGGTGTCCGCCCTCGTCTCGTGCCTCTCAGGGAGAGCTCTGGAGTGGGCCAACTTCACGGAGTTCACCCGCCGCTTCCGGGCAGTATTCGCACGTTAGGCTGGTTGCGCTGGGTTATGTTCAACCCGTATTTGTATTTCGTGTTCGTTTGTGCCGTGTGCTTTTGGTTCGCCAAATAAAAGGCTCCGTTTTGCTACCAAATATCTGCTCTCCTTCACCTGACTTCCTACAGCCCTTCATGCATACCTAGACAGGTGGACTCCAATCAAGTTGTAGAAACATCTCAAGGATGATCAATGAAAACAGGATGCACCTCAGCTCAATTTCGAGTCTCATAGAAAAGGGTCTGAATACTTGAAATKAAATGAAAATGATGTATTTCTTTAAACCTGTTTTCGCTTTCTCATTATGGGGTATTGTGTATAGATTGATGAGGATTTTTTAAATTTAATCCATTTTAGAATAAGGCTGCAATGTAACAAAATGTGGAAAAGGGGAAGGGGTCTGAATACTTTCCAAATGTACCGTATGTAAAACTGTTTAAAAAATGATGGCACATTTAATGTAGTTGTCATTCTCAGCACTGAAATTTGAGCAGTGAGGTTAATTTCTTCCCCCTCTCTGCTCTTTTCCTCAGGTTGAAGCACATTGCCAACACCCAGATAGATGCAAAGAACTTGGGAACCACCCAGCCACCAGGAAAATCATCTTGTTCTTGGAGTTTATTCACAAGGTTAGATAGAAATAGATCCACACATGCTATTCTCTATCATGCAGAATTGTAGCTAAGAATGTAACCTGGGAAGCTCATTCAATAATACAGGCATGGGTGATTTCTGTTCCAGGGGACTAAACTGTGCAAGTTTTTGTTCAATTTAGACCACAATTAGTTGAATGAGGTGTTAGTGAAGTGCTGGAATTAAAACATTTACACTCCTGTGTAAAGAACCTATGGCTATTGTCATGACTATCCCTTGAGGATCCAAAAAAAGTCAGATCAGCTTTGCAATAAATAACTTCAACCTGACACCCTCTCACCCACAGAGGGGGAGAAGGAGGGAACTGGTGGGGGTTAACACCTCACGCCCTGTTGTAAATCAAGGACAGAACCTTCAGACATCCCTCTCCAAATTCACCCAAGGAATGTGCTTTGTTTTAAGATGACTTTTCCCGCCGAAACTCTAACACGTTCAAAAGCATATTTTTCAACAACATTTCGAACATAGAATGTGGGGAATGGGCAGGAGTGACCTAAAAGAACACTAATGTCGTTTTGGTTGTTCTTTTGTGATGTCATTAAAAATGTTATAAAGGAAATACTGTAACTTGAAAAGTATAAACACCACATGTACAAAGTTTCCGTCCTCTGCATTGTGCATGCTTTATGAAAAATGATGAACGTGTTTTTGTTAAGAGAGGGATGTGATTTTAGAAACTATAAGAGGAAATTGTTTCTATAACTGTGCACAGTAAGTAGTCACCACCCCTTTGAGTGAGGTCAGAGAGCATGTCAGCCTGACGGAACCGCCTTTTTTGAACGAACTGTATAAAATTATGGATTGAGAATGAACATATTAGACTAGAGAGATGTAGAGTTACAGCTCATGTTTAAAGTGGTTTGAACTCTGAATCTCAACACGAGGTAGAGACGATATAGTCACCTCCCGGACAATCAATGTTATGGCTGATTAGCTGTCGTGAGTACCTAGAAAAATGAACTTAAGTGGGACCATTCCACTACTCTTTTCAAACCATCGTATTATGCTACTGTCATCACCCCACTGGGAACCATCGACACGGCTGGTTAGCAAAGAGAAACGAAAGTCTGTCATTAATTTAAGACATGACGGTCAGTCAATCAGGAAAATTTCAAGAACTTTGAAAGTTTCTTCAAGTGTAGCCAAAAAAACATCAAGCGCTATGATGAAACTGGCTCTCGTGAGGACCACCACAGGAAAGGAAGAGCCAGAGTTACCTCACCTTATAAGTTCATTAGAGTTAACTGCACCTCAGATTGCAGCCCAAATAAATGCTTCACAGAGTTCAAGTGACAGACACATCAACTGTTCAGAGGAGACTGCGTGAATCAGGCCTTCATGGTCTAATTGCTGCAAAGAAACCACTACTAAAGGACACCAATAACAAGAAGAGACTTGATTGGGCCAAAAATCACAAGCAATGGACATTAGACCAGTGGAAATCTGTCCTTTGGTCTGATGAGTCCAAATTTTWGATTTTTGGTTCCAATCGCTGTGTCTTTTTGAGACGCAGAGTAGGTGAACGGATGATCTCTGCATGTGTGGTTCCCACCGTGGGTGCTTTTCTGGAGGAGGTGTGATGTGTGTGGGTGCTTTTCTGGTGACACTGTCAGTGATTTATTTAGAATTCAAGGCACACTTATCCAACATGTCAGAGAGACTAATTTTAGTTTTTTTGCCGGAAGCCCTGGGCATATGGGAGGTGAGGGCTTAGGGGCAGAGGGAGTGAGAGTGAAGCTATAGACATGAAGATACAACTTGAACCACGGATTAAGGCTTCTTTCAAACCACAATGCATGAAACGCACGTCCAACAAGGCTGTTTTTGTGGGGGAAAATCATTTTTTAAATTGGTTGATTGATAGTGTTTGCAACTTTTCTGACAGACACCACAACAACTCTTGCTTTCTCTTTCAAGAGAATTTAGTACCTTTATCCATCTCTCGCTACAGAGACAGAATATTCCAAGGACCTCCAGAGCCTTCAGACCAACTTCCTGCGATCTCTGCTAGTGGTAATATACTTTATGCACTATGTAAACCTCCTTCATTATGGCGGTCTGTGTGATGACATATAGCATATTATAAACTAGGTGGTTTGAGCCCTGAATGCTGACTGGCTGACAGACAGTATACCACGGGTATGACAAAACATTTTTACTGCTCTAATTATGTTGGTAACCAGTTTATAATAGCAATAAGGCACCTCGGTTTTGTGGTATATTGCCAATATACCATGGCTAAGGGCTGTATCGAAGCACTCCGCGTTGCGTCGTGCTTAAGAACATCCCTCAGACATGGTATATTGGCCATATACCACACCCACTCGGGCCTTATTGCTTAATTATCCAGAGCCAATGGGTAGATTGGATTTACTGTACTCACTCAAACTCATGCACTCTCCTCCCTCTAAGTCTCCCAGACTTTTATAAAAACTAACGTGTCATCCCTCTATTCCCAGGTGAGTCTCCTGGGCCATGATGTTGATGTGGCAGCACATCAAAAAACCTGCCAAACTGGTGTCAGCTATCAGCAGACAGTTGCCTGAGGAAGGATGCAACTATCAAGGCTTTAAATTGAACATTTGGGGGATGTTCACCAAATGCAATAAAGTTTGGTATAAACTACTAATGTTCATTTGTTTGTAGGTTACAAACTCCTCTGGTAACTTAAACATCTGACAAAATGCAGACTTTCTCCATCACGACAACACTTAGAGCTTAAAAAAAAGTTTAAAATCAAAGAAAGTCTCATATTCAGGGTGAATACATTTTTATTAATGCATATATGACATCACACAGGTGTGCCAACTAAAATATATATCCCAGACTTGACTGACGAATAGGACAAATACGCAGCTGTCACGTCCTGACCATAGAAAGCCTTTATTTTCTATGGTAGAGTAGGTCAGGGCGTGACTAGGGGGGTTAGTCTAGTTTATATTTTCTATGTGGGGTTCTAGGTTGTTTTTTCTATGTTGGGGTTTTTGGTATGATTCCCAATTAGAGGCAGCTGGCTACCATTGTCTCTAATTGGGGATCATACTTAAGTAGCATTTTTTCCACCTGTGGGTTATGGGATATTGTTTATGTTAAGTTTCCTGTTCGCACTGCATTGTCATCACAGTTAGTTTATTCTTTATTTTGTTTTGTATTTGCTTAAGTTTCACTTTCATTAAAATGTGTGAAACTCGAAGTACGCTGCGCCTTGGTCCGACCATCATTATTACGAACGACATGACAGCAGCGTTTAGACTGGCAGCCCAATTCTGATTTTTTTTCACTAAATGTTATTTTGACCAATCAGATCAGCTCTGAAAAATATCTGATACAAAAACATCTGTGATTTGTCAAAAGACTATTTAGTGGAACAAAAATATCAGAATTGGGCTGCCAGTCTACACAGCCAGGGACAAGTGGATATAAATCAGTTCTGTGTTCATAGCAGTTTAAATTAATTTGAGTTGTTTCATACAGTACATGTTATTAAATGGCTACGAGACAGAGACGCTTGCTATAATCAAAGGGGACGGTACCACTGAATACCCCAGTATTCAGTTTAGCACCTTGAAGCAGATGTGTCACCATCCAGGCCCTTGTCACAGCATTATAGGGAGATGACAAATTCATTATGTACCTTTAAAACAAATCAAATGTTATTTGTCACATGCCCCTAATACAACAAGTGTAGACTTTACCGTGAAATGCTTACTTACAAGCCCTTAACCAACAGTGCAGTTCAAGAAGAGTTAAGAAAATATTTACCAAATAAACTAAAGTAAAAAAGAATAAAAATGAACACAATAACATAACAATAACGAGATTATATACAGGGGGTACCGGCACCGAGTCAGTGTGTGGGGGTACAGGTTAGAGGTAATTTGTACATGTAGGTAGGGGTGAAGTGACTATGCATAGATAATAAACAGTGAGTAGCAGCAGTGTACAAAACAAATGGAGGGGTCAATGTAATAGTCCGGTGGCCATTTGATTACTTGTTCAGCAGTCTTATGGCTTGGAGTTAGAAGCTGTTAAGGAGCCTTTTGGTCCTAGACTTGGCGCTCCGGTAACGCCTGCCGTGCAGTAGCAGARAAAACAGTCTATGACTTGGGTGACTGGAGTCTCTGACAATTTCATGGGCTTTCCTCTGACACCGCCTATTATATAGGTCCTGGATTGCAGGAAGCTTGGCCTCAGTGATCAAATCAAATCGTATTAGCCACATGCGCCAAATACAACAGACCTTACAGTGAAATGCTGACTTATGAGCTCCTAACCAACAATGCAGTTTTAAAAAATAAGAATAAGAATAAAAAGAATAAGAATAAGAAATAAAAGTAACAAGTAATTAAAGAGCAGCAGTAAAATAACAATAGCGAGACTATATACAGGGGGGTACCGGTGCAGTGTCAATGTGCGGGGGCACCGGTTAGTAGAGGTAATATGTACATGTAGGTAGAGTTATTAAAGTGACTACGCATAGATGAGAACAACAGAGAGTAGCAGCCTTGTGGGAGTGGGTTTGTGTGGGGGGTAAAAGAGGGGGAAGGTTGGGGGGGGGAGACAATGCAAATAGTCTGGGTAGCCATTTGATTAGATGGTATAGAGGTCGTGGATGGCAGGAAGCTTGGCTCCAGTGATGTACTGGGCCGTACACACTATCCTCTGTAGCGCCTTATGGTCAGATGCCGAGCAGTTGCCATACCAGGCGGTGATGCAACCGGTCAGAATGCTCTCGATGGTGCAGCTGTAGAAGTTTTTGTGGATCTGGGAACCCATGCCTTTCATCACCAAAGTCGTGTTAGCATTTACTGCACGATGCTGAACAATCCAACAATTTTGTTAGTATCATTGATCTAAATGGGCAATTCACATACAATATACAATTCATAAGCATTGACTAATATCTCTAGGGTCCTGTGGTGGTCTGGCAGCATGTTTCTTTCTAATGATCTTACTCCCTCTCCACCTGAAATGCAATAACAAAAACATGAATAACAATAAGCCTAGTCAGTCAGTAAATTGGTTAGTTAAACACTCATGTAAACGTCCACATCAGCCAAATGATACCCAACCAATACAGCCTAATAATTTGTTTGCAGTGAAATTGTGAGGAGCATTTTTCTTTCCAACTTTTTCAGTCCCCAATTAGTAAATAAACAGGTAGTGGAATTAAGAAGTTTGACAAGTGTTCAAAAGTCAGTAACAAGTCTTTTAAATATACTATAGCTAGCGAATATAGCTATAGTTAGGTATTATTCATTATTTTCTAGAAACCTAGCTAACAGCTACACTAGCTACCTTTCCCCCAGTAGTTTAAATTTAGCTAGCTATCTAGCTAACGTTAATGGCATTTATATAAACTATCAATCAGATGGTTAACTAGCAAATATATTTGTTTTCCCTTCTTATCTAAAGCTGCTTGCATGAAGCTAGGATGAATGTCGGAGGCCAGATAGCTAACGCAACAGCGGCTGTCAATGCAATGGCTGGTCTGGAGTTCGGCTGAAATGTACCATTAAATTTCACATGATAAGCAAACTACTATGTGTTTTCACCCAAAAATTGATGTACAAAAAAATCGTAATCGTCTTTTACAAAAAAGATGATTACCTTCAAGTAGTTATGTAGCACTATATTAGATCACTCCAACATGGTCTGATTCCATGCGGCAGGATACATGCCGAGTAAAAATTTCAGTTCAGTTCAACCTCTATTCAAGGGGTCGCTAGCTAGCCTCTCCATCAGGGTGCTCTGCTGTCACCCCACTTGGTTTGGCTTGTGCCATCTTGTTCCGATTTCGTCCTTGTTTCTATTACTTGTGACAGTGTACCAACCTGGGCAATACTCGGTTTGGTTTACCAGTGTTGCGGCGCTGAGGGTTTGTCTTAGTTGTCTGTGTGACTTGTCTGTCCACCAGAACCCTCCCGGTTATAGCCTTTGGGTTCAGGGACCGCGTCTGCCCTGTTAGATCAGGAGACTGTGTATGTTTCGCTCCGGCGGGCTTTCGGTTCTCCCCCGAGAGCTAGGTGTCGCGAGGCGCACAACGTTTTATCTCTCACAGGCGCAACCATCTTGCCTATACTCTTGTGTGTTCCACGATGAACAAGCTAAGCAAAGTAGCTTGCTTAACAAGAGGTGTCCATTGCAGGACTAAGCACGGTTATAAACACACTTTCCCTTAAGTCCTGCCAGACAGCACCCCCACGTATACAGCAGGAGCTAAGCTATAAACGTGAAGTGAGTTACAGCCGACCCACACGTATAAAGCAAGATATAAGCTATACATGTGTGTAAGGTAGAATGCTCTGTCCCTTCACAGTCAGGCAGTTTACACTGTTGGCTTGAATACTAGTAATCTTTACTATTATACAGTATTGTGTTTACAGTACAGACAGTAACTATCCTAGTTTCTCTTAGAAACTCACATCTCAGCTCTATTACACTGAGGGTTTCAGTGTGTAGCTGTGTTTACTCTAGTTCTGTTGTAATACTGTACTTTACAGTACAGACAGTAACAATCCCTTAATTGGAAACTGACAGCTCTAACAACTAGTGGCTATTTGGACATAAATTATGGACTTTATGGAACAAATCAGTCATTTATTGTCGAACTGGGATTCCTGGGAGTGCATTCTGATGAAGATCATCAAAGGTAAGCGAATATTTATAATGTTATTTCTAACTTCTGTTGACTCCAACATGGCGGATATTTCTTTGGCTGGATTGGGCTCTGAGCGCCGTACTCAGATTATGCTTTTTACGTAAGTTAAAAAAAAAATCTGACACAGCGGTTGCATTAAGGAGAAGTCTGTCTTTAATTCTGTGAATAACACTTGTATCTTTTATCAATGTTTATTATGAGGATTTCTGGGATTCCTGTGGCTATCTGCAAAAACACCGGATGTTTTGGAATCAAAACATTACTGCACGTAACGCGCCAATGTAAACTGAGATTTTTGGATATAAATATGCACATTATCGAACAAAACATACATGTATTGTGTAACATAATGTCCAATGAGTGTCATCTGATGAAGATCATCAAAGGTTAGTGATTAATTTGATCTATATTTCTGCTTTTTGTGACTCCTATCTTTGGCTGGAAAAATGGCTGTGTTTTTTTTGACTTGGCTCTGAACTAACATAATCATATGTTGTAACGATCTTCGTCTGGAGAAAGAGAGGAGGACCAAAGCACGGCGTGGTAAGTGTTCATGATGAAACTTTAATAGAACAAACTGAACACTGAAATACAAAACAATAAATTGAACGAACGAAAACCGAAACAGTTCCGTGTGGAACACACAGACACGGAAGACAACCACCCACGAAACCCAGGTGAAAAAAGGCTACCTAAGTATGATTCTCAATCAGAGACAACTAACGACACCTGCCTCTGATTGAGAATCATACCAGGCCAAACGAAAAAACCAACATAGAAAAACGAACATAGATAACCCACCCAACTCACGCCCTGACCACACTAAAACAAAGAAATAACAAAAGAACTAGGGTCAGAACGTGACAGTTGTGCTTTCGCTGTAAAGCCTTTTTGAAATCGGACACGATGGGTAGATTAACAAGATGTTTATCTTTCATGTGCTGTATTGGACTTGTTAATGTGTGAAAGTTACATATTTAAAATATATATTTTTGAATTTCCCGCGCTGCCTTTTCAGCGGAATGTTGTCGAGGGGTTGCGCTAGAAAGGTTAAACTACTGTTTTTTTCACACAGTGTATAGCTGGGTTTACCAGAGTTTTTGGGTTGCACTACTTACAGTAGACTACATACAGTAACTATGCTAGTTTCCAGTGACTATCCTAGTTTCCCTGCGATCTTGCACAGTGTGTAGCTGGGTTGACTATTTTTCTGAGGTGCTTGCCGCTGGCATTGGCAGCTTCTCACAGGCCCAAAGGCCAAAGTGAGAGAGGCAAGTGAGGTCACCATGAGCACTGAAGGCTACGAATTCCGATGTTGGTCCACTGCTATAGTACTGGCTCCTCAATCGTCTCAGGGCCTTCTAGTGTTCAAGCGCTGGGTGACTGAATGTTTCCCAATGAGTTCAGGTGAAGGAGTGTCAACCTACACCCAAACCCCTCATTCTGGCCAAGGGAACTGTCTGACAGACATGTTAACCAGCCATTACAGTTGTCCACACATGCCCTTCTTGCTGTTGCAGGTGAATAAGGGGCTTCCCCCAGTGTGTTGTGCTAGGGCAATGGACACTTTTCACAGATGCAGGCAATTCGAAAGCTTCATCAGTTTTTGTTAACTATGGTGAAAGAGTTTTGGGCCAGAACCTATCCGACCAGACTCTCACATTGCATGGAGGGCACTGCAACATTTCGGCTGGCCTGCCAGCCTTTGCCTTTTGCTGTGGTGTCGCATTCTACTGGAGGAGTAACTGCCTTACCTGGACGATTGGATAGTCTGCCCCATCCAGGGAACAGGCCACAATGGACACAAGGACCCTCTTGAACCACAGATGTCTGGGCCTTACCCTAAATGAGGAGAAGAGTCACCTGACCCCCTCATGGAATGTGATCTATCTCGGGATAATCCAAAGACTCAAATCTGATGAGGGCACGTCTCCCTCAGGTGACAGTAACAAAATCACTGAGCACTGAATGTTTTTCAGAATGGGTCCAGACAAGAGGAGTGTCACCCTCCATCTTAACCCCTCATTCTTGCCAAAGGTCCTGTTTGACAGACATTTGAACCGGCCCTTACATTTGACAGCATATGTTCCTCCAGCAGCTGCAGGTGAGCTGGGTGTTTTTCCCCCCAAATGTGCTCTGCCTGGGTCAGGGCCTTGGACAGTTACATTACACAGACACAGACAACATGACAGTCTGATTGGCTATTCATTTGCTATGGTGAGAGAGTTCTGGGCTGAGCCTATCGATACAACGACACTATTACTACAGCATATCGTCTGGCCAGCCAGCCTCTGCCGTCTGCTGTAGTGGCCATACTACATGATGGAGTAGCTACATCGTGGGCACTGCTCCGAAGAGTTCCCCTCAATTACATTTACGCCTCAGCCAGTTGGGCATTATCTAGCACCTTTTTCTAGGTACTRTCAAATCATTGTTATCCCCGGATATGCTGGGTGTTGCCTCCGCTGCCCTGAGTAGGGACGAAGGGACATAGCAACTATGACTGCCCTGAGCTCAGTCCTATGGGGCTTTGCCCCTGTCTGGCCCTTACCTAGTTCACCAATGAATCTGGAATTGTGATACCATATTGGAGTGATCCAATGTAGTTCTACATAACGAAGGGTACGTATGTAATCACGGTTATGTGAGCTATTGGATCACTCCAGTCCTCTTTGTCGGTGATCTACGGCACCTCAAAAAGGACACGAGGTGGAAGTAGTGTGGCGGCAGCTATTTAAGGGGGTCAGCCGCAGCACTACCCAGTACACAGGACTAATCTGAAATTCTTACTTGGAATGTATCCTGCCGTGCAGAATGATACCATATTGGAGTGATCTATTAGCTCACATCACTGTGGTTACAGACTTAACCTTCGATTGTTATGGTTTTCTTTACCTCATCTTCTCTTGCTCATGTGGCTAGCTACTTCCTAATATTTTATTGATGGAACAATCCAGCCAATGGTTAGGCGGCTGGGGTTTTAGCAGAGGGAACTGATTGGTCAGGAGTAAAAGGTCCTTCCCCCAGAGGGCGCAAATCAAGATTTTACTTGCAAATCTCTGTCTACAAATTTACAAAACTTTCTACAACGTGACAACAATAACAGAACTCCGAGCACATGCAGATTCAAAATCTGCAAGTGTATTTTTGATTCACAGCAGAATATTAATAGTCATTAATGGACTTACAATAATTCTGAAAATACATTATTTTTTGCAATCTTATTGAATGTTTCAAATGCCAAGTTACACGTTTGCGACCATTGTTAAATCTTTCACACATCACGATACAAGCTTGCAAAATTATATTACACCTTTGCGAATCGTACTTGCAACCACGGATCTGAATGTGCAACCACGAATTTCAAAATACAAACTCAGGTAGTTCTGTCATCATTATAATCCCATATTAATTAACCGCATTTGTCAAACCAAAGAGGTCACAGCTACACATGTGTAATTGGGGAGAAGACAACGTTTCAAAATTTTTCCACCAAAATTCAGATGTTTGCATCTCGTGCACCAATGTTAGGAGGCGCGCACACCATCCACAGTTTCCGAGATTATTACTCGCTAATGTTCAGTCTTTGGTTAACAAAGTTGATGAGATCAGGGTAAGGATTTCTTTCCAAAGAGACATCAGGGCCTGTAACATACTTTGTTTCATGGAAACATGACACTCTCGGGATATTCAGCCAGAGGGATTCTCAGTTCATCTCGCAGACAGGAATAAATATCTCTCCGGGAAGCAGAAGGGCGGATATGTGTGTTTCATAATTAACGACTCATGGTGGAAATGTAGTAACATATAGGAACTCAAGTCCTTTTGTTCACCCGACCTAGAATACCTCACAATCAAATGCTGTCCGTATTATCTCCCAAGAGAATTCTCCTCTGTCATAGCCACGGTCATTTATATCCCCCCTCAAGTCGATACCACGACGGCCCTCAAAGAACTCCACTGGACTTTATGAAATCTGGAAACCACATATCCTGAGGCTGTATTTATTGTAGCTGGGGATTTTACCAAAGCAAATTTGAGGACTAGGCTGCCGAAGTTCTATCAACAAATTGACTGTTGTACTCACGGGGGTAAAACACTCGACCACTGCTATTCAAACTTCCGGAATGGTTACAAGGTCCTCCCCCACCCTCCATTCGGAAAATCTGACCATGACTCCATTTTGCTCCTCCCTTCATATAGGCAGAAACTCAAAGAGGAAGTACCCGTGCTAAGGACTATTCAAGCTCATCTGACCAATCGGAATCCACGCTTTAGGATTGTTTTGATCACGCGGACTGGGATATGTTTCGGGTAGCTTGCGAAAACAATTTAGATGAATACACTGAAACGGTGTCTGAGTTTATCAGGAAGTGTATAGGAGATGTCGTATCCACTATGACTATTAAAACCTACCTTAATCAAAAACGTGGATACATGGCAGCATTTGCGTGAAACTGAAAGCATTAAAACCTCTTAGGGCTCGGGTCCCGCTAGCGGGATCAAAATCGACAACATCTGGTGAAGCTGGAGCGCGCCAAATTCAAATTACAAAATTGTAATATTAAACATTCATGAACATAGAAATGTCTTACATCATTTAAAAGCTTAACTTCTTGTTAATCCAACCGCGTTGTCAGATTTCAAAAAGGCTTTACGGCGAAAGCATACCATGCGATTATCTGAGGACAGCGCCCCACATCAAAATACTTTTCCAACCAGCACCAGCGTCACAAAAATCACAAATAGCGATAAAATAAATCACTTACCTTTGAAAATCCTCCTCTGTTTGCAATCCCAAGGGTCCCAGCTACACAATGAATGTTCATTTTGTTCGATAAAGTCCTTCTTTATATCCAAAAAGTCTGTTAGTTGGTGCCATTGATTTCAGTAATCCACTCCTTCAACATGCATACAAACGAATCCAAAAAGCTACCGGTAAACTTCGTCCAAACAAGTCAAACAATGTTTCTAATCAATCCTCAGGTGCCCTAATATGTAAATAAACTATAATATTTCAGACGGAAAGAACGGTGTTCAATAGAAAATAACGAAGAGCGCTCCCTCGTTCACGCACGCCAAAAGTCTACCTGTCCTGATGAGAACACCTTGGATAAACTACAAGTACTTGATCATTTTTCAAGAAACAAGCCTGAAACCCTTTCTAAAGACTGTTGACATCTAGTGGAAGCCATAGGAACTGCAATCTGGTTCTATTTTTTTGTATATCCCATAGGCTAGTATTGAAAAGGCCTATGACCTCAAAAAAAAAGAATTCTGCATGGATTTTCCTTGTGTTTTCGCCTGCCATATCAGTTCTGTTATACTCACAGACATTGTTTTAACAGTTTTAGAAACTTCAGAGTGTTTACTATTTCATGCATATCCTAGCTTCTGGGCCTGAGTAACAGGCAGTTTACTTTGGGCATGTCAGTCATCCGTAAATTCAGGATACTGCCCCCTAGCCTTAAGAAGCGCATTTAACCATGGCAAGGTGCCTGGGAATATGGCAGAATACAAACAGTGTAGTTATTCACTCCGCAAGGCAATCAAACAGGCAAAACATCAGTATAGAGACAAAGTGGAGTAGCAATTCAACGGCTCGGAGAGGAGACGTATGTGGCAGGGTCTACAGACAATCACGGACTACAAAAGGAAAACCAGCCACATCGCCGACACCGACGTCTTGCTTCCAGACAAGTTAAACTCCTTCCTCGCCCACTTTAAGGATAACACAGTGCCACCAACACGGCCCGATAGCAAGGACTGTGGGCTCTCCTTCTCCGTGGCTGACATGAGTAAAACATGTAAACGTGTTAAACTTCGCAAGCCTGCCAACCAAGACGGCACCCTCAGAGCATGCGCAAACCAGCTGGCTGGTGTGTTTACGGGCATATTCAATCTCTCCCTATCCCAGTCTGCTGTCCCCACATGCTTCAAGATGGCCACCATTTTTCCTTTAACCAAGAACGCACAGGTAACTGAACTACATGACTATCGCCACGTATCACTCACCTCTGTCATCATGAAGTGCTTTGAGAGACTAGTCAAGGATCATATCACCTCTACCTTACCTTATCTGCCACCCTAGACCCACTTCAATTTGCTTACCGCCCCAATAGATCCACAGACGATGCAATCACCATCACTCTGCTCACTGCCCTATCCCTGGACAAGAGGAATACCTATGTAAGAATGCTGTTCATTGACTATAGCTCAGCATTCAACACCATAGTACCCTCCAAGCTCATCGTGTAGCTGTGACCTAGGTCTGAACCCCGCCCTGTGCAACTGGGTCCCGGACTTCCTGACGGGTCGCCCCCAGGTGGTGAAGTTAGGAAACAACACCTTCACTTCGCTGATCCTCAACACTGGGGCCCCACAAGGGTGCATGCTCAGCCCACTCCTGTACACCCTTTTCACCCATAACTGTGTGGCCAAGCACGCCTCCAACTCAATCATCAAGTTTGCAGATGACACAACAGTAGTAGGCTTGATTACTGCCTACAGGGAGGAGGTGAGGGCTCTGGGAGTGTGGTGCCAGGAAAATAACCTCTCACTTAACGTCCACAAAACAAAGGAGATGATTGTGGACTTCAGGAAACAGCAGAGGGTGCACCCCCCTAACCACATCGACAGGACCACAGTTGAGAAGGTGGAAAGCTTCAAGTTCCTTGGCATACACATCACTGACAAACTGAAATGGACCACCACACAGAGCCTCTTCAACCTCAGGAGGCTGAAGAAATGTGTCTTAGCACCTAAAACCCTCATAAACCTTTACAGATGCACAATTGAAAGCATCCTGTTGGGCTGTATCACCGCCTGGTACGGCAACTACATCGCCCGCAACCGCAAGGCTCTCCAGAGGGTAGTGCGGTCTGCCCAACGCATTACCAGGGGCAAACTACTCGCTGTCCAAGAGACCTACAGCACCCGATATCAAAGGAAGGCCAAAAAGATCATCAACGATATCAACCACCCAAGCCACGGCCTGTTTGCCCCTCTATCATCCAGAAGGCGAGGTCAGTACAGGTGCATCAAAGCTGGGACCGAGAGACTGAAAAACAGCGTCTATCTCAAGGCCATCAGACTGTTAAACAGCCACCACCAGCACATTAGAGGCTGCTGCCTATAGACATAGACTTGAAATCACTAGCCACTTTACGTAATGGAACACTAGTCACTTTGATAATGTTTACATATCTTGCATTACTCATCTCATATGTACAGTATTTACTGTATTCTATACTATTCTACTGTATCTTAGTCACTTTAATTAAGTGTACACATCTTGCATTACTCATCTCATATTTATTTGCTGTATTAAATATTATTCTACTGTATCTTAGTCCATGCCGCTCTGACATCGCTCATCCATATATGTATATATTCTTAATTCCATTCCTTACTTAGATTTGTGTGTATTGAGTATATGTTGTGAAATTGTTAGGGATATTACTTGTTAGATATTACTGCACTGTTAGATATTACTGCTGCAATAGTTTTATACTCAGTAGAGGATATGCAGGTAGACATTATTGATTWAAAAAAATTATAATAATATGTCTTCATGGGATAGCTTATAGGGAAACTGCAAGCTCAGCAAAATACTTAAATTACGTTTGGCGACATTTGAAGCTGTGAGGTAATCTTCACAATTGTATGCATGCTTTCCTGTGTGCAAACTCCAATAAACCTGTACCATCTCTGTTCTTGCATTAAGTAGTCTAGAGTTTGCATACATTATGGTAAACTGACACCAGCACTGTAGTCTCTCTCTCCTTCTTATTTTCTTCTMCATCCTTTCACCAGAAGCCAGCAAAGTTACTTCTTCCTTCAAAGCTCTTCTTTCYAAGAACATTGTTGACAAGTTGTCAGGCTTCTTTATTGTGATTGGCTAACCTACTCTAGCATCTAAGTATGTTGGCTTAATTTATATTTGTTGTAACTCACATAGATGTGGCTCAGTTGGTAGAGCATGGCGCTTGCAATGACAGTGTTGTGGGTTCACTTCCCATGAGGGACCAGTATGGAAAGAAAATATATGGCATCCTTTGCCATAGGGTTGACTACTCTGCTGCAAATTGATGTTAAGAGGTGTACCAGATTGTCCAAAAGCTTGACAGGATCTGTTTGCTCCTCCCTCAAATGACTTCACTGCAACTTTGTCGGACAGGATTGATTTGAAGAATGTCAGGTAGACACATAGTTGGTCTTGTCCATATACATGGCACGGAGCACATCCGCCATGTAGTAATGCTCACTGGCCTTGGTCACCTCAAAGTGGAGTTTCAGTTCTTCCCACTGGCTCAATATACGAGTTACCGCAGGCTCAATCGATAGCCAACGTGTGGCACACACTTTGATAATCTGCGGAGGTTTCTGGCCACAATTAATGGTGGCATATACTGCTTTGTACGCCGAATGTCGTTTTGGGGAAATCGAAAACCAGTTGTAGGTTTTCCTGATTAAGTACTCAACACTCCTAGGGATGGTTTCTTTGGATGCTGCACTGACAGCCAATTGTAAAGAATGACACACACAGCGGATGAATACCAAATTGGGCAACGCACATCCTTCCTTTAAAATCTTGTGCACCCCGCAGTTGTCYACTTTCTTAGCCAACTGTGATAATGTAGACTGCATTGCGGGGTTGTACGGTTTTGATTTATTTATATGCTTTGCTGTAGCACAATGTTTTTTGATGTCATACATTTTTGCAAAGGCTGATCTGAGTTTGCCTGACATCACCCAATTACTGGCTTCAGCCACCCTTTAAATTCAGGTACAGACTCCTACTTTTCTGTACCTCTGACTGTATAATTTTGATTGAGACGTGTTGAATTGATGTGTACGTCTGTTCAAGAAAAACAATTCGTGACCAACTATATTCATTGGGTTTGTCTCGTCGAATGCATACTATGCTGCTGCAGTCAGCCAACAATGATGTGAAATTTGCTGAAATGCTGCTGCCTGCTGATGCCTGTTGTAAGAGCTGACGCCTGCTGCTGCTGACGTCATTCACAATGCACTTTTTGCAGCCAGGCACGTGTGTTGTGACTGAGTCTGTGACAGAGAAAATCGTTTATGTCATTTAGAGGAAATGCGTGCATTTTAGCATTTGATCACTTTTCCAAAGTGGCTAAAAGTTCTAAAATAGAGTTTAAAAGTTAGCTAAATTTGTTGCTAGGTGCTGTTGAAAAAAAAGTTTCCACGAGTAGTCTGAAAAGTTACTAAATCTAAGCAACAAAATTGGTAAGTTGGCATCACTGATTGCCTGTGTGCTGCATTATTTCCCTTACAGTGGGTTTTAACCAGAGGCGAGCTTCGATTTAAATTTGCATAAAGCAGAGCAAACATTCTGCCACTCACAACCAGGGTACTTCCCGCTCACCTTCCACAACCAGGGTACTCCCCGCTCACCTTTCACAACCAGGTACTTCCCGCTCACCGTTCCACAACCATGGTACTCCCCGCTCACCTTTCCACAACCAGGGTACTCCCCGCTCACCTTTCCACAACCAGAGTACTTCCGTCACCTTTCCACAACCAGGGTACTCCCCGCTCACCTTCCACAACCAGGGTACTCCCGCTCACCTTTCCACAACCAGGGTACTTCCCGCTCACCTTTCCACAACCAGGGTACTCCCCGCTCACTTTTCCACAACCAGGGTACTCCCCGCTCACCTTTCCACAACCAGGGTACTTCCCGCTCACCTTTCCACAACCAGGGTACTTCCCGCTCACCTTTCCACAACCAGGGTACGTCCGCTCACCTTTCCACAACCAGGTACTCCCCGCTCACCTTTCCACAACCAGTACTTCCGCTCACTTTCCAAACCAGGTACTCCCCGCCACGTTCCAACATGGTACTCCCCGCTCACTTTCACAACCAGGGTACTTCCGCTCACCTTCCAAACCAGTACTCCCCGCTCACCTTCCACCACCAGGGACTCCCGCTCACCTTTCACAACAGGGTACTCCCGCTCACCTTTCACAACAGGGACTCCCGCTCACAACCAGGGTTGTGGAAAGTTTATTCTATATCTCTTCAACATACCATGATCCTCCTCATATCAGATCACTCATCTGTGAATAGCTTTGGAGGCAATTATCCAGAGATGTGACTATTTTATAAATCTATTGACCTGGACCATAATGGCCTATTTGATGGATAGAGAGAGGCTTGAAATGGACCTTAGAACTCATCCAGCTGATGCATCAGGATACCATAATCTTCCATCAACCCATAAAGAACATCAATAGCTATAAACAGCCATAATAAGGGTGAAATTAGCCATAGCCAGCGAATCAGGGCTAAGTCTGACACATCACAATACAGCCAGTCAGGAATAAGTGAGCAACGTAAATATCCAATCAAGGCCTAAATGTATACAATTAATAGCCAATGTCATTGTCAAAATCACAAATGTTAGTGATAGCTCATCAAAGCAGTATTGAGAGAGAGCAGTACACACAGACCCAATAGCAAAGACAAACAATATCAACACATAAGACAACACAGTACAGATAGCAGCCTGAGTCACACAGCTCTCCAAGCCAAGCTCAGAACTTAGCGCCGCTAAGCGCTGTGTGAAAAGCGCAGACTGTACTGTAGCAGACTGTGACAGTCTGACTGTCTAACTACAGTTGAAGTCGGAAGTTTACATACACCTTAGCCAAATAGCTTTAAACTCAGTTTTCACAATTCCTGACATTTAATCCAGGTCAAAATTCCCTGTCATAGGTCATTTAGGATGACCACTTTATTTTAAGAATGTGAAATGAGATATAGGAGAGAGAATTATTTATTTCAGCTTTTATTTCGTTCATCACATTCCCAGGGGGTCAGAAGTTTACATTACACTCAACTAGTATTTGGTAGCATTGCCTTTAAATTGTTTAACTTGGGTCAAACATTTTGGGTAGCCTTCCACAAGCTTCCACAAATAAGTTGTGGTGAATTTTGGCCCATACCTCCTGACAGAGCTGATGTACTGAGTCAGGTTTTGTAGCCTCCTTGCTAACACACACTTTTTCAGTTCGCCCACCAAATTTTCTAATAGGATTGAGGTCAGGGCTTTGTGATGGCCCACCCAATACCTTGACTTTTGTTGTCCTTGTGCCATTTGCTACAACTTTGGAAGTATGCTTGGGGTCATTGTCCATTTGGAAGACCCATTTGCGACCAAGCTTTAACTTCCTGACTGATGTCTTGAGATGTGTGTTCAAATATCCACACAATTTTCCATCCTGCATGATGCATCTATATTGTGAAGTGCAACCAGGTCCCTCCTGCAGCAAAGCACGCCCCACAATATGATGCTGCACCCCGTTGCTTCACGGATTGGAGGCTTGTTCTTCGCTTTGCAAGCATCCCCCTCTTCGTCCAAGCATATGGCCAAACAGTTCTAGTTTTGTTTCAGCAGACCAGAAGGAACATGTTTTCTCAAAAAGGACGATCTTTGTTCCCCATTGTGCAGTTGCTGGGTATTTTATGACGGTTTTGGAGCAGTGGCTTCTGCCTTTGCTGAGCGGCCTTTCAGGTTATGTCGATATAGGACTCGTTTACTGTGGATGTGATACATTTTTACTGTTTCCTCCAGCACTTCACAAGATCCTTTGCTGTTGGACGAGCTGTCGTGGTCCCATTGGTGTTTATACGTTGCGTAGTGTTTGTACAGTATGAAGCTGGTGAACTTTCAGGCGTTTGAATTCCAACAAAGGATGAACCAACTTTGTGGAGGGTCTACAATTAGTTTTTGAGGTTTTGCTGAATTTCTTTTGATTTTCCTATGATGTCAAGCAAAGAGGCACTGAGTTTTGAGTAGGCTTGAAATACATCCCAGAGTAAACCCCAATTGACTCAAAGTATGTCAATTAGGCTATCAGAAGCTTCTAAAGCCCTGACATCCATTTCTGGAATTTTTACAAGCTGTTAAAGGCATGAGTCAACTAAGTGTACGTAAATTACTGACCACTGGAAATTGTATACACGTGGAATTTAAGTGAAATAATCTGTTCTGATTAACAACTGTTGGAAAAATGACTTGTGTCATGCACAAAGTAAATGTCCTAAACTGACTTGCCAAAACTATAGTTTGTTAGAAGAAATTTGTGGAGTGGTTGAAAAACGAGTTTTAATGACTCCAACCTAAGTGTATGTAAACTTCTGACTTCAGCTGTATATGAGAGTCATCTGAAATGCCCAGCTTGTCTGAGCAAATCAAATCAAATGTATTTATATAGCCCTTCTTACATCAGCTGATATATCAAAGTGCTGTACAGAAACCCGCCTAAAACTCCAAACAGCAGTAGTTGTCGAGGGTGCAACAATGTCAGCACCTCAGGAGTAAATGTCATTTGGCTTTTCATAGCCGATCATTGAGGTATCTCGACTGTCCTGTGTCTCTAGAGAGTTGAAAACAGCAGGTCTGGGACAGGTAGCACGTCCGGTGACAGGTCAGGGTTCATAGCCGCAGGCAGAACAGTTGAAACTGGAGGCAGCAGCCGGCAGGTGGACTGGGACAGCAAGAGTCATCGTGCCAGGTAGTCCTGAGGCATGGTCCTAGGGCTCAGGTCCTCCGAAGAGAGAAGAAAGAAAGAGAGAAAGAGAGAAATTAGAGAGAGCATACTTAAATCACACCAGGAACACCGGATAAGAAAGGAGAAATACTCCAGATATAACAGACTGACCCTAGCCCCCCGACACATAAACTACTGCATCATAAATACTGGAGGCTGAGACAGGAGGGGTCAGGAGACACTGTGGCCCCATCTGATGATACCCCCGGACAGGGCCAAACAGGCAGGATATAACCCCACCCACTTTGCCAAAGCACAGCCCCCACACCACTAGAGGGATATCTTCAACCACCAACTTACCATCCTGAGACAAGGCCCACAAAGATCTCTGCCACGGCACAACCCAAGGGGGGGCACCAACCCAGACAGGAAGACCACGTCAGTGACTCAACCCACTCAAGTGACGCACCCCTCCTACTTTGAAATCAGCCCTTGCCTTAACAGGAAGCCAGCGTAGGGAGGCTAGCACTGGAGTAATATGATCCATTTTTTTGGTTCTAGCTAGATTTTTGCAATGTTACGTAGATGGAAAAAAGCTGTACTTGAAACAGTCTTGATATGTTCGTCAAAAGAGAGATCAGGGTCCAGAGTAACGCCGAGGTCTATCACAGTTTTATTTGAGACGACTGTACAACCATCAAGATGAATTGTCAGATTCAACAGAAGATCTCTTTGTTTCTTGGGACCTAGAACAAGCATCTCTGTTTTGTGCGAGTTTAAAAGTAGAACATTTGCAGCCATCCACTTCCTTATGTCTGAAACACAGGCTTCTAGCGAGGGCAATTTTGGGGCTTCACCATGTTCATTGAAATGTACAGCTGTGTGTCATCCGCATAGCAGTGAAAGTTAACATTATGTTTTCGAATGACATCCCCAAGAGGTAAAATATATAGTGAAAACAATAGTGGTCCTAAAACGGAACCTTGAGGAACACCGAAATTTACAGTTGATTTGTCAGAGGACAAACCATTCACAGAGACAAATTGATATCTTTCCGACAGATAATATCTAAACCAGGCCAGAACTTGTCCGTGTAGACCAATTTGGGTTTCCAATCTCTCCAAAAGAATGTGGTGATCGATGGTATCAAAAGCAGCACTAACGTCTAGGAACACGAGGACAGATGCAGAGCCACGGTCTGACGCCATTAAAAGGTAATTTACCACCTTCACAAGTGCAGTCTCAGTGCTATGATKGGGTCTGAAACCAGACTGAAGCATTTCGTATACATTGTTTGTCTTCAGGAAGGCAGTGAGTTGCTGCGCAACAGCTTTTCCTAAAATTTTAGAGAGGAATGGAAGATTCGATATAGGCCGATAGTTTTTTATATTTTCTGGGTCAAGGTTTGGCTTTTTCAAGAGAGGCTTTATTACTGCCACTTTTAGTGAGTTTGGTACACATCTGGTGGATAGAGAGCCGTTTATTATGTTCAACATGGGAGGGCCAAGCACAGGAAGTAGCTCTTTCAGTATTTTAGTTTGAATAGGGTCCAGTATGCAGCTTGAAGTTTTAGAGGCCATGATTATTTTAATCATTGTGTCAAGAGATATAGTACTAAAACACTTGAGTGTCTCCCTTGATCCTAGGTCCTGGCAGAGTTGTGCAGACTCAGGACAACTGAGCTTTGGAGGAATACGCAGATTTAAAGAGGAGTCCGTAATTTGCTTTCTAATGATCATGATCTTTTCCTCAAAGAAGTTCATGAATGTATTACTGCTGAAGTGAAAGCCATCCTCTCTTGGGGAATGCTGCCTTTTAGTTAGCTTTGCGACCGTATCAAAAATACATTTCGGATTGTTCTTATTTTCCTCAAATAAGTTGGAAAAATAGGATGATCGAGCAGCAGTGAGGGCTCTTCGATACTGCACGGTACTGTCTTTCCAAGCTAGACTTCCAGTTTGGTGTGGCGCCATTTCCGTTCCAATTTTCTGGAAGCTTGCTTTAGAGCTCGGGTATTTTCTGTATACCAGGGAGCTAGTTTCTTATGACAAATGTTTTTAGTTTTTAGGGGTGCAACTGCATCTACAGTATTGCGTAAGGTTAAATTGAGTTCCTCAGTTAGGTGGTTAACTGATTTTTGTCCTGTGACATCCTTGGGTAGGCAGAGGGAGTCTGGATGGGCATCAAGGAATCAAAGATAATGAATACAAGGTAAGATGATTACCACAAACACTCAGGCTTGGTTCCAATACTCCTTACCTTGTATCCTTTACTTTCATGGCCACCTAGAGTTAAGAAGGCTAGAGGGGTTTTAAACTATAGTGATATCACACATCATGTCAATTTGTATTTGTGATGACGTGGGAGAGCACACAATGAGAGATATACTGTAGCTTTTAAAATCCATTGAGACACAAACCAAGCTCAGATAGAGATTGTCAATGATCACTTAAAACCCAAGTACCTTTAGTTAAGAAGAAGTATTGATTCATGAGTGAGTGCTATCCATACTTCAAATGTAGTGCAACACGGGTGCATCTGAACATATTAGAGTGGGCCACAGACTCCCGACATGACCAGTGAGTGTAGCCAGCAGAGGTACACCTGAACGTTGGTCACATCAACTACCCACGGTCCAAAATCATAGTATGGAAATATGGTAATTATGTGTTGAAAAATAGTAATGTGGTTTCACTAAATATAAGCACTAATGCATACACATTCACACCTGCAGACTAATGAATATATGTGGGGAAAATGACCGATTTGAAGCCTTGTGTACGGTGAAAAATAAAACAAGTCAGCTTTGAGGATGTGGAGTGAGAGAAAGATAGAGGGGGAAGAGAGAGGAGTGAGAGGAGGGCTCAATTCACACAGAGCATTGATTATTGGATTTCTCTTAAGGAGAAGGGGACAGCGGGCAATTATATMTTTTGTCAGTTTAAGCACAAATGGGATTTTCAATAAATCCTTTTGAATTGAACCAGAGACAATATCTGTGAAATTTTCCCAAACAGATAATACAAGATTAGGCCTATGCACCTGACATAGACTACAAGATAATACTTACTAAGTCAGGGTTGTTCAAATAGACCAGAAAGAGAGCCAATAACCATATCTGGGGGGACAACACCATAACTGTGCCTGTTTTTCAAGCACAATGCAAAAACAAAACATTTTGACAGGTATGCCTGTGCAGGCTCTTAGAGACCATGAGAGATAAAGGGTGTGAAGTTAGTGAAGCTGAGTTATGTGCAGAATGATTAAGAAACACACACATCCTCCCAGATGTGAACCTGTCTTACTCCATCACTAACCATTAAGACCAGCTGGCCATAGACATAAACAGAAAATACATATATGACAGAATGTCAAAATGAAGTGTTAGGGCGATAACCTCTGATTAAGTAATGTACTTTGGCCTACATTAGCCCTCCATAACATAGAACATGCAATGAATAGATAGAAACCAATGTTGAATAAGTAATGTGACCTTTTACCCAGCATTACTGAAGGAGGAGGGAGGAACACAGCACATCCTAACTGATACTGTAGGATTTTGTGCCTTTGATGGACACAGTAGACGCCACAGAGAAGGATACAGGCAAGGCAGAAAGACCAGTACGAGGATGCAATTCAGCTCTTCAAAGGGATGAAGAACACAAAATAACTTTCATACTATACATTTTTCAGATAACGAACCTGTCTTTGAGTCTGTGCGTTCTCACGTGGGTTCGAACTCCAGCACGCTAGAATTGTGAGCGCCCGTCTTTATTATAACCCCACACGAGTTAGTTCAGTTTGGCACATCCAAACTGAAGTGCATTTGCCACGCAGCCGCTCGCCAGTGTAAGCACATCATCTGAAAGGGACCTATGCGTTCTTCCCCGGGCACTATGTTTGGAAAGAACTGGACGGATTTCTTGGAACCATGTGTTCCTCTCCGATCTCCCGCTATGGTTTCACGCACCATTAAATGGTAACGCAGCGTACTGACAAATATTTAAGTGGGAGATTATAAACTGAACCAAGACGAGAGGAGAGAGTAAGAAGACTTTTATGTGGGAAGTACGCCTCCCCAAAACCATGTGGAGAATTGCGACCCTTGATGCACCGAGCTCTCATCACGGAGAGAGGAGAATTTAAAACAGTAAGATATTTAGGCCTACATTTGGAAATCTCTGCCGATGAGGAACTGCAAGAAAAGGACATTTGGTAGAGAAGAAGTAAGTGCGATACCCACTCATTTTGAAATTCAGACGCATGATAAGTAGCCTAGGCTAGACTACTGTAGCCTACCGTGGGCTGATATTCAAATCGCATGTTGCGTGACTCACTCCCACCAGCTGGCCAGTCTACGGTGCCTTTCTCAGATCGTTTAGTATTATTCAGAAAACCGTTGCTTTGGAGGAAAAGACCATGCCCAGGTACAGTGAAACAATTGGTGGTGTCCTTTCGCGTGTCCAGTGTTTGGTGTTGTTCTATTGTTTAGTTTTGTTTTGGCAGACAATTATTTGACAATGAGAAAATCTGGGTTATTCAATGCGTAGCCTATTATTATATTCAATGGACCTATTCGATTTTAACCATATGCAATAGAGACAGTTAACCGATTAAAAACGACTCAAACTCAAAACATCAAGTGGATAGTTAGTTGTGCACAACGGACGTCATTGGGTGCTTTTCTAAAATCTTAAACGCATCAAGCTACCATATGCATGAGTGGGAAACCATTATGACAAGTAGATAATTCATTTTATTCACGAGATAATAGCCTACAGTATAGGCTACAATCGCCAAGAGACGTTTTCCTTGTTCCTTTGAAAAACCTTGTCGTTATGTATTAATACAGACTCGTAACGCTTGTTATCGGGTTGTCTGCCTTGTGTGAAATTGAGGATGTTTAATTTAACAMGAGATTAAAAATGCATGGGCGTATTTGTTAATAATGGCGAAACCACATTTGATGCACAATACAGATGATGCCCTTGTTTCAATCTTTGCTTTTCATTTTTTTTCTTCTAATGTTACATTTTTTGACATTACAGTGGGCCTAGGTCCTTTTCTGTCACGAATTACAGAGAGATAATCCTTCTTCTTCAGAAATAGAGCAAGTTTATCTTTGGTAATGTMCTTCTGATACATTTTATAATATGGTAAATGCATTTGTTTATGTAAATTGTTCAATTTAAATTGAATGGGGCGATCTTTAGTTGCTACAACCATTTTTGGACGTATAAATTAATTATATACTCATTGAGTCTTGAAGAATATAAGGCATACATGCCTCATGAGCCTAGTCCAACTGTCATACCCCGTCAGAACCCAAAATATAGGCCTAAACCTGTTTTACTCAAATGTTTGTAAACAATCTAAATCCAAACAACCACTGTATGGCCTAAAAACATAGTTACAACTATAATKTTGATATAATGGGTGGTCAATCCTTGCATCCATAGCATAGTCTATAGATTTGAGAGTGGTTGCATTTCTCCAGCCCCATCCCTCAGTTTTTTACTGAAACTGTGCCGAGGTGTGAATGTTAACGTTTCGATTAAGGGTTGACACTTTCAGGGATGGGGAATGGCATAGATGTAAATAACCTGGAAAGTATACTAATTGTAAGTCACTCTGGATAAAAGCGTCTGCTAAATGACAAAACATTTAAAGTAAAATGTACTCCTAGCAAACCAATGCCATTAGATAGCAAAGCAATGCCATTAGAACATTGATTTGTTTTGTCATTAATTAAGGATCGGCCCCCTTTTTAAATGTTTTGCCTAAAATGACATACCCAAATCTAAATGCCTGTAGCTCAAGCCATGAAGCAAGGATAGGCATTTTCTTTGTATCATTTGAAAGGAAACACTGAAGTTTGTGGAAATGTGAAAGGAATGTAGGAGAATATAACACATTASATCTGGTAAAAGATAATACCATCATTTTTTAATTGCAAGAGAAAGTCCATAATGTATTATTCCAGCCCAGGTGCAATTTAGATATTGGCCACTAGATGGCAGCAGTGTATGTGCAAAGTTTTAGTGTGATCCAATGAACCATTGTATTTCTGTTCAAACTTTTGTATCAAGACTGCCCAAATGTGCCTAATTTGTTTATTAATAACTTTTCATGTTCAAAACTGTGCACTCTCCTCAAACAATAGCATGGTATTCGTTCACTGTAATAGCTACTGTAAATTGGACAGTGCAGTTAGATTAACAAGAATTTAAGCTTTCTGACCATATCAGATATGTCTATGTCCTGGGAAACGTTCTTGTTACTTACAACCTTATGCTAATCGCATTAGCCTACGTTAGCTCAACCGTCCCGCAGGGGACACACCAATCCTGAAGAAGTTTTAAGAACCAACAATCCTTACCTTGGAGAAACTTCCGGCGCCGAAAAGAGATGGCCGCCTCGCTTCGCGTTCCTTGGAAAATATGCAGTATTTTGTTCTTTTATGTGTTATTTCTTACATCGGTACCCCAGGTAATCTTAGGTTTCATTACATACAGTCGGGAGGAACTACTGAATATACGATTAACGTCAACTCATCATCGTTCCTACCAGGAATATGACCTTTCCCGAAACGCATCCAGTGTTTTGCCTTCCACCCAATACAATGGATCTGATCCCAGCCGGCGACCCTGTGCGACGCCGAAAAAGGGGAAAACGAGGCGGTCTCGTGGTCAGGCTTCGAGACGGGCACATCGCGCCCCACTCCCTAGCATACTACTCGCCAATGTCCAGTCTCTTGACATAAGGTTGACGAAATCCCAGCACGGGTAGCATTCCAGAGAGACATCAGGGATTGCAACGTGCTCTGCTTCACGGAACATGGCTAACTCAAGAGACGCTAACGGAGTCGGTGCAGCCAGCTGGTTTCTTCATGCATCGCGCCGACAGAAACAAACATCTTTCCGGTAAGAAGGGGCGGGGGGTATGCCTTATGATTAACGAGACGGGTGTGATCATCATAACAACACACAGGAACTCAAGTCATTCTGTTCACCTGATCTAGAACTCCTCACAATCAAATGTCGACCGCATTATCTACCAAGGGAATTCTCTTCAATCATAATCACAGCCGTATATATTCCCCCCAAGCAGACACATCGATGGCCCTGAACGAACTTTATCTGACTCTTTGTAAACTGGAAACCACACACCCTGAGGCTGCATTCATCGTAGCTGGGATTTTAACAAGGCTAATCTAAAAACAAAACTCCCTAAATTCTATCAGCATATCGATTGTGCTACCAGGGCTGGAAAAACCCTAGATCATTGTTATACTAATTTCCGCGACGCATATAAGGCCCTCCCCCGCCCCCTTTCGGAAAAGCTGACCACGACTCAATTGTTGATTCCAGCCTACAAACAGAAACTCAAACAACAAGTCCCGGCTCAGGTCTTCAACGCTGTCCGACCAATCTGAATCCACGCTTCAAGACTGCTTCGATCCGGATTGGAATATGTTCCGCATTGCGTCCAACAACAATATTGACGAATATGCTGATTCGGTGGAGCGAGTTCATTAGGAAGTCTGTGACGATGTCGTACCCACAGCAACGATTAAAACATTCCCAAACCAGAAACCGTGGATTGACGGCAGCATTCGCGTGAAACTGAAAGCGCGAACCACTGCTTTTAACCAGGGCAAGGTGACCGGAAGCATGACCGAATACAAACAGTGTAGCTATTCTCTCCGCAAGGCAATCAAACAGGCTAAGTCCCAGTACAGAGACAAAATCGAGTCGCAATTCAACAGCTCAGACACAAGAGGTATGTGGCAGGGTCTACAGTCAATCACGGATTACAAAAAGAAAACCAGCCCCGTCGCGGACCAGGATGTCTTGCTCCCAGACAGGCTAAACAACTTTTTTGCCCGCTTTGAGGACAATACAGTGCCACTGACACGGCCCCCTACCAAAACCTGCGGGCTCTCCTTCACTGCAGCCGAGGTGAGTAAAACATTTAAACGTGTTAACCCTCGCAAGGCTGCAGCCCAGACGGCATTCCCAGCCGCGTCCTCAGAGCATGCGCAGACCAGCTGGCTGGTGTGTTACGGACATATTCAATCAATCCTTATCCCAGTCTGCTGTTCCCACATGCTTCAAGAGGGCCACCATTGTTCCTGTTCCCAAGAAAGCTAAGGTAACTGAGCTA
The DNA here is from genome assembly GCF_002910315.2 of Salvelinus sp. IW2-2015. Taxonomy (NCBI): domain Eukaryota; kingdom Metazoa; phylum Chordata; class Actinopteri; order Salmoniformes; family Salmonidae; genus Salvelinus; species Salvelinus sp. IW2-2015. Next base: position 21,149,128 of record NC_036854.1, on the reverse strand, counting down.
AACGACTACCGCCCCGTAGCACTCATTCCGTCATCATGAAGTGCTTTGAGAGACTAGTCAAGGACCATTCACCTCCACCCTACCGGACACCCTAGAACCCACTCCAATTTGCTTACCGACCCAATAGGTCCACAGACGACGCAATCGCAACCACACTGCACACTGCCCTAACCCATCTGGACAAGGGAATACCCATGTGAGAATGCTGTTCATCGATTACAGCTCAGCATTTAACACCATAGTACCCTCCAAACTCGTCATCAAGCTCGAGACCCTGGGTCTCGACCCCGCCCTGTGCAACTGGGTCCTGGACTTCCTGACGGGCCGCCCCCAGGTGGTGAGGGTAGGTAACAACATCTCCACCCCGCTGATCCTCAACACTGGGCCCCACAAGGGTGCGTTCTGAGCCCTCTCCTGTACTCCCTGTTCACCCACGACTGCGTGGCCATGCACGCCTCCAACTCAATCATCAAGTTTGCGGATGACACTACAGTGGTAGGCTTGATTACCAACAACGACGAGACGGCCTACAGGGAGGAGGTGAGGGCCCTCGGGAGTGTGGTGTCAGGAAAATAACCTCACACTCAACGTCAACAAAACAAAGGAGATGATTGTGACTTCAGGAAACAGCAGAGGGAGCACCCCCCTATCCACATCGACGGGTCAGTAGTGAGAAGGTGGAAAGTTTAAGTTCCTCGGTGTACACATCACGGACAAACTGAATTGGTCCACCCACACAGACAGCGTTGTGAGAAGGCGCAGCAGCGCCTCTTCAACCTCAGGAGGCTGAAGAAATTCGGCTTGTCACCAAAAGCACTCACAAACTTCTACAGATGCACAATCGAGAGCATCCTGTCGGGCTGTATCACCGCCTGGTACGGCAACTGCTCCGCCCACAACCGTAAGGCTCTCCAGAGGGTAGTGAGGTCTGCAGAACGCATCACCGGGGGCAAACTACTGCCCTCCAGGACACCTACACCACCCGATGTCACAGGAAGGCCATAAAGATCATCAAGGACAACAACCACCCAAGCCACTGCCTGTTCACCCCGCTATCATCCAGAAGGCAGAGGTCAGTACAGGTGCATCAAAGCAGGGACCGAGAGACTGAAAAACAGCTTCTATCTCAAGGCCATCAGACTGTTAAACAGCCACCACTAACATTTAGCGGGCCGCTGCCAACATACTGACTCAACTCCAGCCACTTTAAAAATGGGAATTGATGGAATATATGTAAAATGTACCACTAGCCACTTTAAACAATGCCACTTAATATAATGTTTACATACCCTACATTACCCATCTCATATGTATATACTGTACTCTATATCATCTACTGCATCTTTCCATCTTTATGTAATACATGTACCACTAGCCACTTTAAACTATGCCACTTTATGTTTACATACCCTACAGTACTCATCTCATATGTATATTACCGTACTCTATACCATCTACTGCATCTTGCCATGCCGTTCTGTACCACCACTCATTCATATATCTTTATGTACATATTCTTTATCCCTTTACACTGTGTGTGTGTTATAAGGTAGTAGTTGTGGAATTGTTAGTTAGATTACTTGTTGTTATTACTGCATTGTCGGAACTAGAAGCACAAGCATTTCGCTACACTCGCATTAACATCTGCTAACCATGTGTATGTGACTAATAAAATTTGATTTGATTTGATTTGATTTACCAGTTGTAGCTGCTTTTAGCAACACTTATATTTACACACTAGCATTGCTAGGAATTAGCTTGCAAAAAAACAAGATGGTCAGCTAGAAGTTAAAGGTAGACTCAGTGAAATGACATTGCCATGAGTAGCACCATGAGATGCAAGACTTCAGTCTCACACAGTCACACAGTATCTGCGCATGGGCACAGGTTTGCTTCATGCTGTTCACAATGTGGTAGCCAGGGCACCAAAACATTGGAGAAGTTGAGCCTAGCGCTTCAACGCTCTTAATTGCTGCAGAAATGTATCCACTATGTTGTGTACTTTCTGCATCTATGGGGTTTCCTCTGACACGTTGGTGCGGCTGTGTGTCAAAAAGCATTGCGGCTTGACAGGGTCGTGTTTCGGAGGACGCATGGCTCTCGAACTTTGCTTCTCCCAAGTYTGTAGGGGAGTTGGAGCAATGGGACAATACTGTAACTACCAATTGGATATCACGAAATTGGGGAGAAGAAGGGTAAAAGTTGAAAAMCACATAAGAAAACACACAAAGCACATAGGCTTCATTATTTATAAAGGTCATGTTAACTGACTGATATTATCTAATAAGCCTGTGTTATTTTCAGACCTTATTTTCGGCGTTTATCCCAAAACCATATTCTTTCCCCATTCATTTTCCCCATAGGAATGGCTGAACCATCCAGAGGTAACACATTTTTTTGGTTTGAGGATTACAAGCTGGCGAGCTCTATTAAACAGACTTTCCAAATGTGGGTCTGTTGTAGACCCACTTCCTCTCTGCTTAGCTAATGTCAAAATACAATAACTGCATGTGTACCATACCTGCACAAAAAAAACAAGAACTTGTGTGGGACTTTTATTTTGATATGAGGTAAGCAGAGAGGAACTGGCCTCACTGAGGAACAGCATGGGTCTACAACAGACACGTTTGTACATTTTGTTTAATTATACGTTCCATTAGATGTTTTTTTTCTCAAATTCCCCCCTGCATAAGTACCAAACCTACAGACAATCGACAGAGCAAGTTTAAACTGAATTTTTGTTAACTTCTGGCYTCCAGCGGACTATTACTTTTTATGCAAGCTAATTTCCAGCAACGCTAGTGTGTAAATACTAGCGTTGCTAAAAGCAGCTATACCAATTGATGTACTAGCTGGATATCGATAACACAAATGGGATTATCTTCGTTGACAGGTCAAATGTTCTAAGGTGCAACTCACAGGTAGTCTAGTAGATCAGGATGCAGGAAAGAGTGTAACCTAGCCTAAAAAGCTACAAGTTCTAAAATCTGATGTAAGATAGTGCAATAATAAAACTGGTGTGTAACCGGACTTTGTTACTAGGATTGTTGAAACAATTGAGAGAAAATAGAAATGGGAGGCGTAAAATAATTATTTTATCAAGGTCGTGAACATCTAACAACAAGCAGTTGTCCTTCAACCGGAATTTACGTGATTCACATCACCTATCTTGGGAGATGTCCTCCTGCACCTGCATTCATGTCTGAGTACATTTACATTACATTTAAGTCATTTAGCAGACGCTCTTATCCAGAGCGACTTACAAATTACTGCTAAGGCCATAGATGATTGCAATTTGCAATTGCAAATATGGTTTAAGTAGCCTACATAATCACTTTTATCTTATGATTAGTTCCATCACCATAATGTAATAATGCTGTTGTTGCATCTTTAGCTAAGGCTTAACACAAAATATTGAACTTATCAGGTATCAAGGTAAGACCCAAGTGCAAACTGTGTGAAGTAACAGTGTTTATTGTAACATCAGGGGCAGGCAAACGACCAGTCAAGGCAGGCGGGGGTTGATAATCCAGAGTAGGAGCAAAGGTACAGGACGGCAGGCAGGCTCAGGGTCAGGGACAGGCAGAGTGGTCAGGCGGGCAGGTACAGGGTCAGGACAGGCAAGGGTCAAAAACCAGGAGGATGAGAAAAGACTGGAGCTGACAGGACAAATACTGGTAAGCTTGACAAACAAGACAAACTGGAACAGACAGACAGAAAACACAGGTATAAATCCACAGAGGGGAAGATGGGCGACACCTGGAGGGAGTGGAGACAAGCACAATTACAGGTGAAACAGATCAGGGCGTGACAGAACTTTAATTTACCAGTTTATCAGTTAAATGAAGTAAACCTTTTCATTAGAGAGATGGGTTTACAAGAGATGCCACAACAAAGTCATCAATGACCAATGATTATTGACATCCCAGTTAACTGCCAATGGTAATGATTCCGCTCCTACAGTGGCCCCACCTGATCTCCTTGACCCAAAGTCTGCCGCTCACAACTCCAAGCCACGCCTCTCCTTCTCGGCTGCCAAGCCGGTGGTCCTGAACTCCCCCGAGGACGAGTACGACACCATGCGCTTCACCGTCATGAGGTGGAAGACGGTATCAGTCATCTTCTTCCTGGTGGTGCTCTACCTTATTGTGGGAGCCCTGGTGTTCCGGGCGCTGGAGCAACCCCACGAGAGCCAACAGAAGCTGGCCATCCTGGCCGAGAAACTGGACTTCCTGTCGCTGCACGCCTGTGTCAACTCCTCCGAACTGGAGGACCTCGTCAAGGTGGGTCAAGACTCTACATCCTGTCCACAGAGCTACTGTGTAGACTAAAGTTATAGTACGAAAAACACTGGATTATTTCGTGGGGAAAATGCCCCTAGCTGATGTGCTAGTGTTTACATACAGTAATGAATGATAATGGTTTCAATTTATGTTCCTTTTTGCTGGAGTGTGATTGAGGGAAAAGCCTTACCCTTTTAGAGGAACACCCTAGCCGAAGTGATCACTTGCTATTGTCTATCCATAATAGAGATCACTGACAAAATCTCCCACTACTACCAATGCTGTGGCACCCACCTGGCTGGCTACCATGGCTTATCAATCTGGGGTAATAGACACTTTGCTGATGTGAACACCTGCTAATGTTTGAGTAGAGTAATAATGCCATTAATGTTTGAGCCTGCGCTGTGTTTCCTGATAGATTTTGTTTTGTAGACGGAGCATAAAAGCACACTGAACACAACAGCTGGGGGCTTGTGACACCAAAATAACTTTCAACTGAACTTTATTGAAGCCAAACTGTTTGAGGCTTGAATGGGGGTGGGAAGTTAGCCTCATACGAACCATCCTGATCTCGCAAGCTTTCATTCTGTTTCGCTAAACAGAATGTAAGCTTGCGAGATCAGGATGGTTTTATGAGGGGAGTAGGAGGTAAGGAACATGACTTCGCTCTCGCTAAGCCTCCCTAAGTGGGAAACTCCACAGCGATGGTGGCTCCTTCCATTAGTAGACATTAGTTAGCTGTTGCACCACTCCAGTAGGGCCTTCAGTGGGGTTAGTGCCAGGCACTACCTGGCTACTCGGATGATTTATTAATACACAAACACTCTTTTCTATCACAAACACATAGTCCCTCCACTTTCCCACACCTCTCTTTAATATGCACTGCTTTCATACACACATCGTGACTCTCTCACTCTCTCTCTCTCTCTCTCTCTCTCTCTCTCTCTCTCTCTCTCTCTCTCTCTCTCTCTCTCTCTCTCTCTCTCTCTCTCTCTCACTCACACCTTTTACCAAGCTCTCAGTATTCCAGAGCCCCTGGCTCTCCACCTCGCCAGATGAATGAACAGAGACATTCCCTCGAAGGGAGTAATTAAAAGCGTGTGTGTTATTGAAAGCCCGGCCGAGGGGGGATTCCAGCGTAGCGGCGACGAGGAGGAAGACACATTTGTTAATGCCAACAGAAAAGCATTCCATTGTGGGCCTCTTCTTATCCCCATTGTATGACTCCACAGGGTTAGAGTGAGAACAACTGGAAGTGAATGCTAAAACACTGCATTAATATGTGCATTAATATCTCTGCATGCCTTTGCTGGGAGACAAAGAGGAGACAGACATCCAGAGAGATGGAGCCAGCAGGCATATCAGAGTGGATGCTATGCTAAATGGAACCCAGAACAGTTCTACCTGGATCAAAAAAGGTTCTTACTTGAACCAAAAAGGGTTCTCCTATGGGGACAACCAAAGAACCCTTTTTTCTAAGAGTGTAGATAATGTCTACCCACCGTAGTCACAGCACTATCCTCCCTTATCTCTCACCTGTCACATGCKCCTGCTCCTCCACTCCATCAACCATGCCACAACCCCGCCCTCCCTCCCTACATTAATATGCCATCTCAGCTCTTTTAACATCACACTATAACACCGCTCTAATCACATTCAGCAGTAACAGTTTGGGTTAGCCAGAATTTAATTGAAAGTTTTGTCTCCCCTTCATTCACAGTGATGAATTGAAGCGGACAGCTCCTTGACTTTGCACCAACCCAGTTGCTACTCTACTGAAAGTCACTGGGGTAGTAGTAGCTGGGTTGTTCCACCAGTTTGGTGCCTTTAGAGATGTGTAACTTGGTGAAAAAAAACGTCTGATTTCACCTAATTTTAACATTCTGTCATAAATAGCACATGTTGAACTAAAAAACAAGTTTTCCCATATCAAAATGTTAATTTAAAAAATACTATAGTAAGCAAGCTAGTCAACTTTAGCCAGTTAGCTTGGGTGCTTGGTTGGGACAAGCATGCATTGGCTGCAAGCTGCAGAAGGATAAGTAGGCTACAATTCCCCATCGTTTTTCAGTGCAATTTTGACTGCCACCAAGCTGAAAAAGTTTGAGGGGGCTTATCTAATGTTCCTTCAATAGATTTTAGTTCATCTTGTTCTGGCTAGCATTAGTTGTTGGTCTTGTTGTTGTTGATGTGCATAAGAGATAAACCTACCATTTCATAGGACTGTAAAGTTCCCAAATATAAGAGTACTCCAGTTGTATTTACATATTTGCAGAATTCCATCCAGGTGTATTTTGTGACTTTTGGCGAATGTGTTTTAATGGTCTAAAATCACGCTGTTGCTACTGCCTGTAAACACACAGTTCAGTTCAAAGTGAGTGATGGCAAATGGCTTGTCTGCATAAAGGCCTATTGTAGCTCTGATTGGCTATGGCGCACCGGTCTGCGTAGACTCCGGTCCTGGACAAGACAGATGTTTTTTTAGGTTTTATTTACTGCAGTGTCTATTAATTGTCCAAACTCACGTCCGATTTCCCACTATATATTGCTGTAGAATTTTCACAAATGCCTTAGTATACTAATTCACCAAACATTCTTAGAATTTATGAAAACGTGAAAATCACCACATCTATGTGCGCGCTTGTCAGAAAATGTAAAATACAACTAAAGTGTTATATTCTTCCTGGGGATGTATATGAACAGATTTTAATAAGTTTTCATGTTGCTAAAACGCTGTCAGTTCCACTTTAAAATATCAAAGGAATGCAAAAGGCACACATTTCGTGGAACGACCTCAGTCCCGACACCCGAGACTCCAGCAAATATCAGATTTTCATTTATCTGCATGTCCAGCCCTTATATTTAGCCTCACAATGAAGTGTTTTACCATTTTATTTTCAGGACAATCAGGGCTTCAAGTAGAACACAAAACTATTTGACATGAATAGCATTCATGAGATTTATTGTAAAATGTATTTATTARTTTATGTGAATACTGTAAGTGCAGAAATTGTTTGCTCACCAGGAAATTAATATCCAACTAGTCAGTGACAACTGTGTGGAGTTTGGAGTTTGAGACAGCAACTATGTGAGCTTATTACAGTATTATAGATACTATGTCCTGGGATTTCTTATGATCTTCTATGTAGAAGAACCCCTTAGCTTCTAACGCCTCTTGTGTAGCTTGTGAGCCCTTCCCGGATCTGCCCTTGTCTCACAAACACCACTGTAGCTCAGCCCCCATTACTTACACAGACTAATATCTGATATATATGGATGCAGAAGAAATATACAAATCCAATGGTACAACCCATAAGTCTGTCGCTCAAACACACAATGTTTAAAATGGGTTAGAAGTCAGTGAGACTCGTTGGGTTAAACTCCTGTTACAAAGTGTTTGTGTGTGGTGTGTAGCCTAGCATGCAGCCTAGCCTGTGTAGGTGCTGATTGTGAAGGATCAGGACCATGGACAGTGCTCTGTGCTGTTTCCTATGCTGGGGTGTGTGGCCTGGCTTTAATGCTACAGTACATAATAATAGCAATGGAACACAGAGTCCCTGGTCTAGCTGCATGCTTCCTGCCTGCTTTGCAGTTTTGTCACCTTAATTTATTTATTCAAGTGCACATCTCAGATAAAATCAGATTTGAGATGAATGTGATATGATTGCAAGCAGGCAATCATAGAATGTGGGAGATGAAAGAAACCTCCCAATGTGCCTGTGAAGGACTTAAATCAGATCAAACATTTCATCTGAAGTCCTAATGATTTCCACCAGCTCACCAAATTGTCTCCTTTTTCTTTCTTTTGTCTTTCTGCTATGACTCTTTCTGCAGGACAGTGCCTTAGTACAACTAAGTTTGAGAATACCCGCTCTAGGACACATAATGACAAAATCCATTTAATCCAACAAAAGCAGCATTTAAGGCTCCAACTCTCAAAAGACTCAGATTGATGTTTATTTAAGTTATTGATTGGTTAACGGGACTGGTATGGAAGCAGTAGAGCTGTGTTTAGACTCCACTTGTCTTTCTATGTTTGCTCTGGGACACATGGATGCCCATGGATTATCAGTGACTGGGCGTTCGTTAATCCCTCTGGTTTCCTCTGTGTTTGTTACAGTGGTATTTCCCTCCTGGACACACACAAGGATGTCCAGACATGTTTGTTAGAGCAGGGCTAAACCCACTAATGAGATATGTTAGGATTACAGAGTATTGTCGCCATCTAACATTTCGAGCTGTTTTAGGGGGATTATAGGGTATGAAGCATGCTCTGACTCCACTGGCGCTGGCTGAAACGTTATGGACGTCTGAAGGAGTTGTGAGTGTGCTTGACAAAGCTTTGACTTTAGCTCAACCTATGCATGACCACAATTTCTCACCCGACAGCACATTCTCCTTAGATCCTCAAAATTTCTGTCTGTCTGTCTGTCTTCGTCTGCTCTGTGTGTGTGTGTGTGGTGTGTGTGTGTGTGTGTTGTGTGTGTGTGTGTGTGTGTGTGTGTGTGTGTGTGTGTGTGTGTGTGTGTGTGTGTGTGTGTGTGTGTGTGTGGTGTGTGGTGTGTGTGTGTGTGTGTTCTGTCTCCATCAGATGACTTCCCTCTCTATCTCTCCTGAGATAAGACTAGTGTTCTGAGTGAGTTTCCGCTCTGCTGCTCTATTCCTTATGCAACAGGCTGGGATCTGACAGGACAGTCACGCACAAAAACTACTGGGAGTTTCCAGTCACAGCTAACACACACACACACACACACACACACACACACACACACACACACACACACACACACTAGCGGCTGCGGGGCCATATGCGCAGCGTGTAGTCTGAGTGCAGGAAGAGGCGGCTCTGGTAGTGATTGAATGCAGAATGAAAAGGCTTGTTTCCCAGCATGTGGTGCATCTACCATAAGAGCAGACTCATGCACACACGTGCACACCAGATCCTGCACACACATGTGCTCTACTGTACACATACACAAACGCAATAATGCATGCAGACACACACACACACACACACACACATTAGGAGGTATTATCCTACTTGAGTGGAGTGTGTTTATATTAATGTTTGTGTTTGTGTAAGTATGTGTGTGACCCTTAACCCTAAGCTGCTGTTCTCTGTCTCCTCAGCAAGTGATCTCTGCCATCAGAGCGGGCGTCAACCCATCAGCAAACTCATCCAATCAGACAAGTCTGTGGGACCTAAGCTCCTCCTTTTTCTTCGCTGGCACTGTCATCACCACTATTGGTGAGTTTGATCAATAATCAGTACTCTCTGATCCATAATCAACCATCAGCCAGACTTATATGTTATCAATGCTGTGTCAACGCTATATACATTTTTCGACTGGTAACCTTCAGCCAGGCTGTTAAAGCAGTGGTACTTTCATAATAAATCAATCAGAATATCCAAATAAAATAAAATTGTATTGGTTGCATACACATATTGAGCAGATGTTATTGCGGGTGTAACAAAATGTTTGTGTTCCTAGCTCTAACAGTGCAGTTATACACTGTATATACTGTATATGTATACTCCGGACTCCGACATTGCTCATCCTAATATTTCTTAATTCCATTATTTTAATTTTTAGATTTGTGTGTATATATACAGTACATATATATATATATATATATATATTTACTGTATACAGTGGCTTGCAAAAGTATTCACCTCCCTTGGCGTTTTTCCTATTTTGTTGCCTTACAACCTGGAATTAAAATGGATTTTGGGGGGGTTTGTATCATTTGATTTACACAACATGTATACCACTTTGAAGATGCAAAATATTTTTTATTGTGGAACAAACAAGAAATACGACAAAAAAAAACTGAAAACTTGAGCGTGCATAACTATTCACCCCACCAAAGACAATACTTTGTAGAGCTATTACAGCTGCAAGTCTCTTGTAGTATCTCTCTATAAGCTTAGCACATCTAGCCACTGGGATTTTTGCCCATTCTTCAAGGCAAAACTGCTCCAGCTCCTTCAAGTTGGATGGGTTCCGCTGGTGTACAGCAATCTTTAAGTCATACATTTACATTACATTTAAGTCATTTAGCAGACGCTCTTATCCAGAGCGACTTACAAATTGGTGCATTCACCTTATGATATCCAGATTCTCAATTGGATTGAGGTCTGGGCTTTGACTAGGCCATTCCAAGACATTTAAATGTTTCCCCTTAAACCACTTGAGTGTTGCTTTTGCAGTATGCTTAGGGTCATTGTCTCCCTTCTCAAATCTCTGAAACAGGTTTCCGTCAAGAATTTCACTGTATTTAGCGCCATCCATCATTCCTTCAATTCTGACCAGTTTCCCAGTCCCTGCCAATGAAAAACATCCCCACAGCATGACGCTGCCAACACCATGCTTCACTGTGGGGATGGTATCTCGGGGTGATGAGAGGTGTTAGGTTTGCGCCAGACATAGCGTTTTCCTTGATGGCCAAAAAGCTCAATTTTACTCTCATCTGACCAGTGTACCTTCTTCCATATGTTTGGGGAGTCTCCCACATGCCCTTTGGCGAACACCAAACGTGTTTGCTTATTATTTTCTTTAAGCAATGGCTTTTTTCTGGACACTCTTCCATAAAGCCCAGCTCTGTGGAGTGTACAGCTTAATGTGGTCCTATGGAAAGATACTCCAATCTCTCTCTGTTATCTTCTGTCTCTTTGTTACCTCTCTGATTAATCTCCTCCTTGCCTGGTCCGTGAGTTTTGGTGGGCGGCCCTCTCCTGGCAGGTTTGTTGTGGTGCCATATTCTTTCCATTTTTTAATAATGGATGTTCAAAGTTTCTGATATTTTTTTTATAACCCAACCCTGATCTTTACTTCTCCACAACTTTGTCCCTGACCTGTTTGGAGAGCTCCTTGGTTATCATAGTACCGCTTGCTTGGTGGTGCCCCTTGCTTAGTGGTGTTGCAGACTTTCAGAACAGGTGTATATATACTGAGATCATGTGACAGATCATATGACACTTAGATTGCACACAGGTGAACTTTATTTAACTAATTATGTGACTTCTGAAGGTAATTGGTTGCACCAGATCTTATTTAGGGGCTTCATAGCAAAGGGGGTGAATACATATGCACGCACCACTTTTCATTAAAAACATTTTTAAAATAGTTTCACATGTGTATGTMCATTACATGAAATCCAAATAAAAATCTATTTAAATTACAAGTTGTAATGCAACAATATAGGAAAAACGCCAAGGGGGTGAATTCTTTCGCAAGGCACTGTATATATACAAAAGTATGTGGACACCCCTTCAAATTAGTGGATTCGGCTATTTCAGCCACACCCGTTGCTGACAGGTGTATAAAATTGAGCACACAGACATGGAATCTCCATAGACAAACATTGGCAGTAGAATGGCCTTACTGAGGGGCTCAGTGACTTTGAACGTGGCACCGTCATAGGATGCCAATTTTCCAACAAGTCAGTTCATAAAATTTCTGCCATGCTAGAGCTGCCCCGGTCAAGTGCTGTTATTTTGAAGTGGAAACGTAAAAATTGTCTGTCCTCGGTAGCAACACTCACTACCGAATTCCAAACTGCCTCTGGAAGCAACGTTAGCACAATAACTGTTCGTCTGGAGCTTCATGAAATGGGTTTCCATGGCCAAGCAGCCGCACACAAGCCTAAGATTACCATGCGCAATGCCAAACGTGGGCTGTAGTGGAAAGCTTGCCGCCATTTGACTCTGGAGCAGTGGAAACGCGTTCTTTGGAGTGATGAATCACGTTTCACCATCTGGCAGTCCGACGGACTAATCTAGGTTTGGCGAATGCCAGGAGAATGCTACCTGACCGAATGCATAGTGCCAACTGTAAAATTTGTCACTATGAGGAGGGATAATGGTCCGGGGCTGTTTTTCATGGTTTGGGCTAGTTTGGTTTGGGCCCCTTAGTTCCAGTGAAGGGAAATCTTAACGCTACAGCATACAATGACATTCTAGACATTTCTGTGCTTCAAATTTTGTGGCAACAGTTTGGGAAAGGCCCTTTCCTGTTTCAGCATGACAATGCCCCTGTGCACAAAGCAATGTCCATAGAGAAATGGTTTGTCGAGATCGGTGTGGAAGAACTTGACTGGTCTGCACAGAGCCCTGACCTCAACCTCATGGAACACCGTTGGGATGAATTGAAACGCCGACTGCGAGCCAGGCCTAATCGCCCAACATCAGTGCCCGACCTCACAAATGCTCTTGTGGCTGAATGGAAGCTTTGATGCACTGGTACTGACCTCGCCTTCTGGATGGTAGTGGGGTGAACAGGCCGTGGCTCGGGTGGCTGAGGTCCTTTGAACGTTTTGGCCTTCCTGTGACACCGAGTGCTGTAAATGTCAAGGAGGGCAGGCAGTGTGCCCCCGGTGATGCATTGGACATACCTCACCACCCTCTGGAGAGCCCTGCGGTTGAGGGGGGTGATACAGCTCTACAGGATGCCCACAATGGTGCATCTGTAAAAGTCAAATATCTTCAGTCTCCTGGGGTTGAAGAGGCGCTGTTGCACCTTCTTCATCACACTGTCTGTATGGGTCGACCATTTCAGATTGTTAGAGATGTGTAAGCTGAGGAACTTGAAGCTTTTTGCCTTCTCCACTGCGGTCTACCATTGTTATGTCATCTGGAAACTTGATGATTGAGTTGGGGATATGCGGGGCCATGCAGTCATGGGTGAACAGGGAGCACAGGAGGGGGCTAAGCATGCACCTTTGTGGGGCCCCTGTGTGTTGTTGCCTACCTTCACCACCTGGGGGCGGCCCGTCAAGAAGTCCAGGACCCAGTTGCACAGGGCAGGGTTCAGACCCAGGGCCTCAAGCTTAATGATGAGCTTGAGGGTATTATGGTGTTGAAGGCTGAGCTGTAGACAATGAACAGCATTCTTACATAGGTATTCCTCTTTTCCAGATGGGATAGAGCAGTGTGCAGTGCGATGGCGATTGCGTCATCCGTGGATCTATTGGGGCGGTAAGCAAATTGCAGTGGATATGATCCTTAACTAGCCTCTCAAAGCACTTCATGACAGAAGTGAGTGCCACGGGCGATATTCATTTAGTTTAGTTACCTTCACTTTCTTGGGTACATGAACAATTGTGGACATGTTGAGGCAAGTGGGGACAGCAGACTGGGATAGGGAGAGATTGAATATGTCTGTAAAGACTCCAGCCAGCTGGTCTGCGCATGCTCAGAGGACGCGGCTAGGGATGCCATCTGGGCCGGCAGCCTTGCAAAGGTTAACACGCTTAAATTTCTTACTCACTTCGGCCACAGAGAACAAGAGCTCACAGTCCTTGGAAGTGGCAGTCGCCCACGTCGGCGGCACTGTGTTTTTCTCGAAGTGGATGAAGAAGGTGTTTAGTTTGTCTGGTAGAAAGACGTCAGTGTCCGCGACGTGTCTGATTTTCCCTTTATAACACGTGATTGTCTGGAGTCCCTGCCACATACGTCTTGTGTGTGAGCCGTAGAATTGCAACTCCACTTTGTCTCTGTTCTGACGTTTTGCCTGTTTGATTGCCTTATGGAGGGCGTAACTGGACTGTTTGTACTGAACCATATTCTCAGTCACCTTGCCGTGTTTAAATGCAATGGTTCGCACTTTCAGTTTTGCGCGTATGCTGCCATCTATCCATGGTTTGTGGTTCGGATAGGTTTTAATCGACACGGTGGGAACAACATTCTCTATACACTTCCTGATGAACTCAGTCACCGTGTCAGTGTATATATTATTCTCAGAGGCAACCCGGAACATATCCCGTGATCAAAACAATCTTGAAGCATGGATTCCGATTGGTCAGACCAGTGTTGAACAGGCCTATAGGAAGTGAAAGGTAGAATGGAGGCGTGATCTGATTTGCCCGAAGGGCGGGGGAGGGCCTTGTAGCCATCCCGGAAGGGAGAGTAGGAATGGTCAAGAATTTTTGATGCGCGAGTATTCTAGTGTGGATTCATGAATAATGGGGGTTCACTGAAGTGCGTAGTACTAACTGAGTGTAATTTCTAATCAACACCATACATACTAAGGGATTGTCATAAATCGCAAAGGTGGGTATGAGTCTGAATGTTTATATCTCTTCACAGCTTTGGCATCCCTCTTCCCGTCACTTTACTTGTCAGCTCCAGCTGTAAGAGCTTAGCTGCAGAAGGGAAAAAAGTGTGACACACACACACACAGACACACGGAGCCGCCGCTAGTCTGATAGCTTGTCTGGAACGTGTGTCTGCTGGGCTCGGTTCCAAACCTTTTCCTAGGCACTTGACTTTGCGTCTTTAAATCAACATAAACATTCACCTTCAATGTGCTGTTTGTGTACCCACTAAGGGGAATGGTGGGAGAGAGTCAGATCTATAGTACCCTCCATTCATGCTTTTCTGACATTTGATGATAGTCATCTGGGATGTGAGAACGACCTTCACTGCAGCACAAGTCTTGTGTATGCATGTTTGAGATTGCTGTTTGTTGGAACCAGGCAATGGTGTTCACTGACATAAGACTTCTAGATTTCCAACTAAAACTGCTCTAGTTTGAATGTTTTTTTATCTGCAGGACAGTTTTGTTCTTTCAAGCTGTTTGATTTTGGATCTCTGTCTGACTAAACAACATCATGAAAGGCTTTTTTCTCTGTTTTTCTATACAAATGTTTGTGAACTGCTTTGATGTTGTTTTGACTGCCTTTGTTTTCAAGGGGTTATCCACAGGTAATGTTACATATGCTTTAACTAGGGGAACTTCCTGTGAACTTGACAGACATAACACCACTTTAATGCTTTAACAATTAGTTTGTATAAAATGGTCACACTTTGTCTAGCCATTTAGACAATCTTCCCTGCCAACTGCTGCTTTTGCATATATGCAGCCATTGCTTAGTTCATTGAATAGAGGAGAGGTACAGTAGAAAGAATATAACACACAATTGGGTGATTCATTTTCTCCCATTATCTTTTTCATCCCACTGCCCAGAAACAAAAGACTAGACTGGCAGACTTTCTCCAACAACGAAATGGCTCACAGTTCATCTCCACTATAACAATTAAAGCCGTTTGGTTAAATCATGTTTATAACTAACCTTCTTCTATCTCTTTCTCTTTCTCTCTGCTGCAGTTGCTTCTTTGAATCAATTAGAGGTGGTTGAACAGAATCCTCTCTGATTAATTTACCTTATAATGATTAGTTTGGGAGATGTGGGGGTAGAAGAGGTCTAATTGGTTATCACGCTCTCTGGCTTCGCCTGGATTTCAATCTATCCAGGAAGTGAATTGAAACAACTCTGGATTGTATTGTTTTCTCTCTCTTTCTCTGTCTTTGCCATCTATATCTGTCAGTGGGGCAGAGGCAAACAATGCAATTCATCACAATGGGCTTTTCTCCTGGGAACCCTCATTTAGTCCTCCTCCTATAGCCTGTCTCTCCTGTGAAGGCTGCATCTCCATGGTGTGAAAATCAAACACCTCTCAGAGGATTTATCCCATCCTTAGGCACAGAGCTGGTAAATGAGAGAGGTAGTTAACGTTGAAGGGTTAATAGTTCATTACAGTGTTCTGTTCTGGTGTTGTATCTAACGCTGCTTCTCCCCCAGATCTTGTACCCCCAAGTACTGTACACCAGAGACGAGAGGGTGAATTATCCACTTTAAGATAAATAATGGATACATAAATAATGGAACTTTTGGTATCTACATGGTGCCCACAAACATCATGAATCTTGAACCAAGTTTGCTGAACTCAGTATACAGTTACAGTAACTAGGCCATGGTATATCTGTTGTCACGCCATCCATAGGGGTTAAAATGTGTCTCAATAAAGCCTAACGAGCCTGTTCCCACTGTAAAGGCTAATGAAGCGGCTCACCTTAATAACGTTTTAGATCCTGCATCTCAAAGTGCATTAATTTCTAGAGCAGTGACGTCCTTAAGCTTTTATTGTCCATTTTCAGTCCCACTGGTCCCACTGAGAGGGGCTAGGGGCTACGACAGGTTGCTATGTGTGTTATTGCATACACTGTATTTTCTTGTTAATTATGCAAGTCCAAGGCCTCCCGGGTGGCGCAGTGGTCTAGAGCACTGCATCGCAGTGCTATGCTGCGCCACCAGAGTCTGGGTTCGCGCCCAGGCTCTGTCGCAGCCGGCCGCGACCGGGAGGTCCGTGGGGCGACGCACAATTGGCTTAGCGTCGTCCGGGTAAGGGAGGGTTTGGCCGGTAGGGATATCCTTGTCTCATCGCGCTCCAGCGACTCCTGTGGCGGGCCGGGCGCAGTGCGCGCTAACCGAGGGGGGCGGGTGCACGGTGTTTCCTCCGACACATTGGTGCGGCTGGCTTCCGGGTTGGAGGCGCGCTGTGTTAAGAAGCAGTGCGGCTTGGTTTGGTTGTGCTTCGGAGGACGCATGACTTTCGACCTTCGTCTCTCCCGAGCCCGTACGGGAGTTGTAGCGATGAGACAAGATAGTAATTACTAGCGATTGGATACCACGAAAATTGGGGAGAAAAGGGGTTAAATTTAAAAATAAATAATGCAAGTCCAAACATTAACGTTAGCACGTTGCTATTGCATGACTTGATGAATGATAACCTATTACAGTACAGATGTAGGATCTTAATTCTATCAACCTGTTGAAGAAGAACTCAGGAGAACTCTCCTGCAATGCTGGACATTTCAAATGTGTAGTGTAATTGAGGTTTAAAAAAGCTTCTGAAGTTTTTAATTCCCACTTTGAAATTTCAGACTTGATTTTTCCTTATGAAAAAATGTATCAATCCCTGTAAAAATGTGAATGTTATTATAATCCACATAATAATTCACAATTCCTGTTGCTGCAGGATTATTTTCCAGCTGTAGCAAACTGGCTCAAATGAAGATGCTACATCTGTATGTGTGATGACACACTGTACTTGATGTGGAGTATGTGTGGATAATGGAGGTGGAGGTCTTGTCAGGTKTCATCACAGTTCTCACACACAGTGCACACACTGCCTCTTTAAGGCCTGAACACATTTTAATTGGTGATGTACTTTATTCAGTGTTAAGAATCTGAAGCCTCATTTAAAAACCCACAGTAAGCTATGCTCTAATATTCCAGCTTTAGCTTGTCAGACATGTCTATTGCTTTCTACCGCTCTCATTTTCTCTCTCTCAATTAAACATAATTTAATTGAAATGACGTGGAAACAACATTGATTCAACCAGTGTGTGCCCAGTGGGTAAGGATTATAGCTTTACACTCTACACTACTCTCCCATCAAATGTCGTTGATACAGAGAGCAGAGGGTTACTCTTCAGTTGTACAGAAGTCAGTGACTGACAGCCTATAGTAATGTTTCACAATTTCCTCGCCATCTCCGGTGCTAAAAGGGTTTTCTCCTTCAGAAACTCTCCTGATTTCCTCCTCTCCTCCACTTTCCTCCACTCTCTGCCCATGTAGTCCTCTCTTTCATCCCATGAAAGGAGCCCTGCCTCCTGGGTAATGACAATAGCTACTGACCCTGGAAATGGGCTTCTCTCTCTCTCTCTCTCTCTCTCTCTCTGTCTCTCTCTCTCTCTCTCTCTCTCTTCTCTCTTCTCTCTGTCTCTCTCTCTCTCTCTCTCTCTTCTCTGTCTCTCTCTGTCTCTCTGTCTCTCTCTCTCTCTCTCTCTCTCTCTCTCTCTCTCTCTCTCTCTCTCTCTCTCTCTCTCTCTCTCTCTCTCTCTCTCTCTCTCTCTCTCTCTCTCTCTCTCTCTCTCTCTCTCTCTCTCTCTCTCTCTCTCTCTCTCTCTCTCTCTGTGTCTCTCTGTGTCTCTCTCTGTGTGTGTCTCGTTAGATTCAATCAGACAGAGGAAATCTTAACCAGAGATTTTGCTGATGCTGAGAACAGGAAGTGTCAGCAAGTGCAATGATACAACACGTCTATTGGTTATTTCATTCAACATGCCAGACAGTGCTGATTGGCATTTGTCTCAAATAAATAAATAAATAATGCATTTTTTTAAAGACAAATTTAAGACATGAAGTTAAAAAGCGAGATCAATATCTATCCTCCTCACCACATGCATGTGGTGTAATGACTAATGTTGTGTCCTGTTGAGTTCTGATTGTTTGAGTGCAGCAATTAATGAGGCGTGATTGGTGTGTGTGTGGCATGTGACTGTCTGTCAGGAAGTGAAGCCACAGAGCCATTAGACTCTGCCCTGCAGGCACTTCCTGTCCTGTCCTGGCTCAGGAGACTACAGTCTAAACAGGTGGAATTGGCTGATGGAATTGGCTCAGTTGGATGTAGCCTAAAGGGGGWTTGGCTTTTGGGAAATCTACTCATTTTAATGTAAAGTGGTGTAATAAAAAAAWATATATATTGTCCAAATATACAGTAGTTCCTTTACTATCTATTGAAATTCCAATGGCAATTGGATTTAGATTTTGTTACATCCACTGACTGTACATACAGTATTTAATGAGGAGAGTGATTCAGTGCTTTGAATGATAGTGTTAATGTGTCGTTCAGATTTTTGTAATTACTATAAGCTGTTTCAGACCAATGGGATTTTGAATGGCGCTGTTGTAGTACATGAAGGGATTTGTGAATGAGCGTTCAATTTGTTTAGTGCTAAGGGTTTTTTGAATGGGAATCATAATGGGGTTTGCCTGATATATGCATTTCTTACTGCAATGAGAAGGTGGATTTTCAATGGGGATCATTCACCACACTGAATACAGTAGTGCAGCCTAATTGGTTAAGTAAGTGTGTGCCTGTAGGGCCTTCCGAGTGGCGCAGCAGTCTAAGACACTGCATCACAGTGCTACCTGTGCCACTAGAGATCCTGGATTAGAGTCCAGGATGTGTTGCATCCGGCCGCAACCGGGAGACCCATGGGGCGGTGCACAATTGGCCCAGCGTCGTCCGGGTTAGGGGAGGGTTTGGCTGGCAGGGATATTCTTGTCCCATCGCGCACTAGCGATTCCTGTGGAGGGCCGGGCGCAGTGCACGCTGACACGTTCGCAAGGTGTACAGTGTTTCCTCTGACACAATGGTGCGGCTTCCAGCTTCCTGGTTAAGTGGGCATTGTGTCAAGAAGCAGTGCAGCTTGGTTGGGTTGGATTGTGTTTCGGAGGACGCATGGCTCTCGACCTTCGACTCTCCTGAGGCCATACGGGAGTTGCAGTGGTGAGACAAGACTGTAACTACCAATTGGATACCATGAAATTGGGGAGAAAAAAGGCGTGTATGTGTGTAATGCACTGAGCACAGGTCTGCAGTGTGAGCTCCTGGAGGAGAAATGAGAGGAGGGTGTATGTGAATTATAGATGTGGCACTGGCTTGCTGATCCTTGTGATTAGGCTCTCTCTACCCCTCTCAGCCAGTTAGTGTAAAAGTCTACTCATTCTCTCAGACTGGTTAATGCCAGCTTTCAGTTGACATGATCATGATCTGCTTTGTCTTCACATCCTAAATCACACAGTTCCTGTTGCAATTGCTTGAATGAGTTTTTGTCAAAACATGGATGTTTTTAAGTCAAGGCACTGGAGCACTCAAAAATCATGCTGGGATTATGAGGTATTCATGATTCTTTCAAGATATTTTCCTGATCCGAAAATTTAAGGGTCAGACAGGACTGTCGTTTCGTCATCACCTGACGTCCCCCTAAAAGTGGTATTTTAATGGAATCTTAACTGACAGATTYACACTGAGTGTACAAAACATTAGGCACACCTTCCTATTATTGAGTTGCACCCACTTTTGCCCTCAGAACAGTCTCAATTTGTCAGGGCATGGACTCTACAAGATTTCGAAGCATTCCACAGGGAAGCGGGCCCATGTTGACTCCAATGCTTCCCACAGTTGTGTCAAGTTGGCTGGTTGTCCTTTGGGTTGTGGACCATTCTTGATACACACAGGAAACTGTTGAGCGTGAAAAACCCAGCATCGTTGCAGTTCTTGACACACTCCAACCGATGCGCCTGGCACATTCACCCTCTGAATGGCACACATACACAATCCGTCTCAATTGTCTCAAGGCTTAAAATAATTATTTAACTGGTCTCCTCATATCTACACTGATTGAAGGGGATTTAACAAGTGACATCAATAAGGGATCATAGCTTTCAGCTGGATTCACTTGATCAGTCTTCACCTGGTCACAGAGCGTTTTGTACACTCAGTGTGTATTTTAATCCGTTTTWCTTCACGCCTATCCTATAGAATCACTGTGTGTGCTGAATTTCACCCCAGCTGAGCAGCAAATATAGAATATATTAATTAGTAGCTCCTCTTGGTTAAGGGAAACCAATTAACTGAAATACACTCAATTCAATCCTCAGTAGGTCACACGGCAAGATCTGAATAGTTCATTTAAATTGTTTCTTGGAATACTTCATATACTTTAGAAACAATTTGTCCGTTTGGTTCAGTCTTGGTAATGAGAATAATTGGCTGGAATATAAAAACCTGCTGCCGGTGCCCAGGACTGCATGGAGCTGAGAATCCATTGTCTAATTCAGGGTTTCCCAAACTCTGTCCTGGCCCCTACACACTACACAGCTGATTCAAACAACCAACTCATCATCAAGCTTTGATTATTTTAATCAGCTTTGTAGTGTGAGGGCAAAAAACTAAAACGGGGGGGCAGGACCGAGTTTAAGAACCCCTGGTCTAGTTAACCTCTTCCTGTGTGTTTGTGTGTGGGTGTGGGTGTATGATCGCTCCTCTCTCTAGGCTTTGGGAACATCGCTCCCCACACGGAGGGGGGACGTATCTTCTGTATCATCTATGCCCTCCTGGGAATCCCCCTCTTTGGCTTCCTGTTGGCTGGTGTTGGAGACCAGCTTGGAACCATCTTTGGGAAAGGCATCAACAGAGTGGAGAAGATAGTTGGGGTGAGTTTTAAATGTTTCATATCTGTTTGTGTCTCAGTCCTGGCATCCATAGCTCCGTCTATGAATTTGTGGGTGGTTACATTCCCCTATGCTCATCTCTCAGCTTACCAAACAAAGTGACAGTTGCAAGATATGTTGTGTGCAGACAACCCATAATAATGGACATGCATACAGTCAGGTCCAAAATGATTGGCATCCTTGATAAAGATGAGCAAAACATATTGTGTAAAACAAGTAATACAGATTCTGAGCTATATTGTATGCTTAATGTTTTTTGAATATTACATTATTTTATACTAAGGCTCAGAGAAAGAGATTTTGTGGTATTTTTTCTCTCAAAAAGCAGATGTAATGCAGATGTAAAAATTATTGGCACCCTGTTTTCAATACCTTTCAATACCTCACCTTGCGAGGATAACAGCACTGAGCCTTTTTCTAAAATGTTTTATGAGATTGGAGAACACATTGGGAGGGATCTTGACCATTCCTCCATACAGAATCTTTGAATCCTTCGTTCCAGACCCTTGATGTCCTTTTTCTGCTCTTATGGACTGCCCTCTTCTATTCAAACCACAGATTTTCAATGGGGTTCAAGTCCAGAGACTGWGATGGTCATTGCAAAATGTTGATTGGCAGAGGCAACCAGGTTTTTGTAAAAAATTGTCCTGGTACTGGATAAAGTTTATGATGCTGTTGACCTTAACAAGGGCCTTAGGACCAGTGGAAGCAAAATAGCCCCATAACATCAAAGATCCACCACCCTATTTTACAGTAGGTATAGGGTTATTTTCTTCTTATGCATCCTTATTTCGACGCCAAACTCACCACTGGTGTGCATGGCCAAAGGGTTATATTAACATGTCATCTGACCATAGCACCGGTTCCAATCCAAGTGCCAATGCCGTTTTAGCAAGTCATCCATTTTTGTTGGATGACATGAAAATGAGAGTTCTTTGTCCACACACACACACTAGTGGTTGAGTATTTGTKTTTACCTAACCAGCTTCTACACCCCCCCAGTTAATTTCCAATGCATAAGGAGATTTTCAATGCAGAAGTAGTTTGACCATCGCTGTCCATCACTGAGCTGCGTGTTCTTGARCTGATAAAAGAAAAATGCATTATTTAGGTTGCCATGACAATGGCTTCTGGAGACCACGTTTACAATACAGACTATTTGAGTGGTTACCAAGCTCACATGAGGATATGGATTTTTTTTACCATACATATAGTATCTCTCCCTCTGGACTGAATATTAACAGCAATACTACAAGAGTCAAAAGAAGAGCTTGGGTGTGTTGCTGTAGCAAACATGTACAGCCTTTATTAATGACAGTAAGGAGAGTCTTTCCCTCACTGGAGGAGACCTATCACCAAGGTACTCTGCTCTTACTGTTAACTGCAAACACACACAGTGTGATTCGAGAGGACCATTTCTCAGCCAGGAAGACACATACTCTATAAACGGAACAAGAGCACAGTTTTATAGTGAGTCATTCATCTTCCCCTCCCTGCCCACCTACAACGACTCACAACGAGGTACAGTGAGCCGCACCAATCCAAAACCAGCCACAAGGAGGGGCATGTAAACCTGGGCTATCAAACACGTCGTAGTCAGGCACCAGCCAACACAGAACTCACTGAGACAGCCACAATAGCTGTTTGATGATTTCTCTGTCCTTGTTGGAACTATTACATTGACTGCATAGTAGTTTTTCATTTGTTGCTACCTTGCTAGGCAGAAATTAAAATCTATATTTTCCCCGGGCTGGGCCTATAGCTTCTTTGTTTATTAGTTACAGTAGCCATCTAATAGACCGCTCTCTTTAATTCTTTAATTGAAGGCTCTATAAGATGAGCTTTGATTGATGTGTTTCTCTGCTAGTGTTGCCCATAGGGAGCAACAGAGTAGTACGGTAGTACAGCATCCAGCAGGAGAGCCACTGTGAGTCTAAGCCCTTGGTTCGCGATAACTACTAAGCTAACCATGGGTCATTTAGCTATTTGATTTGAATTTTAGGACCCCTGTAGGTATAAAAACATGTATTTATTTATTATTTGATAGATTATTGAATTTGGCCTTTACTGCTATAGTCCATAGAAACCCATTGAATAACACATTCATAAATGGCAAAACAGACAGTCAAAAAAGAAATCACGAGGAAGAAGGTTTTGAAGTGTCTGTCCTATATCTAGGAGATATAAGATTTTTTTTTAGACCCATATTAAGTCACTTTGGTTACCGTAAAACTTCAATTGAACACAGTCTCAAATAGCCGCAAATAGGGCAATGGCACACATTTCATCACATAAACTCTGAGTCTAAATGAATTGTTAACGAGGTTACCATGAATTGTTTACGAAGTTTAATGTTTGATTTGTTACATTAAATAATTCAGTAAAAAAACTGCTCGCCATTGGCTGCTTACAKCTAACTGATAAGCACAAAAATAGTCCACAACTTCGGGAGTAAAGACCTCCAGATATTGTCTGATCGCCCTCTAGTGGCAAAATTATAAACTACCGAAAATGCACAGTCAAAGTGGAGAATAATTATAATAATTACGTTTTTTTTCTTCTCCTAAATAGAGGCATACTAAGACTAAAGAAACATGACACACACTGCAAAAGCTGTTTGCATTAAGGAAATAGATGCCTGGCTCAAATAGAAGCCTGTCACTAATATGCGCCTGTGGTGTTCAGTGATTCAAGCAAATTAACGCCCAGGCTCTTAATTTAAGTTTTACGATTTGGCACTTTTTTCTATTCACTTTTGTGTCGTTTTTACAGTGTGGTACTTGGTCACCTTCTAACAACTCCCCTAATGCTTGTGTGTGTTGAATGGCAAACAAGTGAGTTCTAATGTTACCTGTCGATGTTGGTGACTTATTCGTTTGTAGCTCGGTCTGGACAGTCACTTTTGTGAGAAGACATCTTTGAAATTATTACGTGGACGCCCACGTACTAAAGCTTGTGGGAATTTGTGAGATTCTCCTCTTCGAAGGTGGGGAATTATGAGTTGCTAGCTTAAACGGTTTGAGTTTTACAGACAATTCCTTTGTCCGGATCCTGTTTCACAAGCCAATGTTGGAATAGGCAGAAAGAGGGGATTGAGCTACAGCCACTGCAAGCCATTTTTTACTCTTGACATAATCCTAGTCGCTCTGGATAAGATCTTAAGTGCCCAGATTTTTCACCTAGTTGGCTTAGGATTCAAACCAGCGATCTTCCAGTTACTGGCTCAACGCTCTTAACCGCTAAACTACCAGCTGCCCCCTGAGAAACAGTAAGTCTCATTAAAAACACAGGAGCTATTCAATGTTTTAGAATTATATCACGTGTGACGCGTGGGCACGTCAATCGACTCTAGGGGGTTTTAAAAATGGCAATGAGCTGTGAAATATATATTATGCTTGGCAAGCGGCTATGGTCCATTCATCATCATTATTCCCTCCATATCAATATTTATTGTCAGGGTCCGAGGCTGGATTCAGTCCTGACTCTGACCTCTCTCTCTCTCTGGCCTCTAGCTGCTGTGCACTGTAAAACACAGTGGAACACATCACTGATGAGCTGATCTGAGGATGACCCTTCTTTAAGTTTCAGTCCCAGGGTCCCTGTTCTCATTCTTGTGTAACCCACTGTCTAGGGAAGGACAAGGCCAAGGACTCTATCATGGAGTGTACACTTCAGTGTATTAAGAAGGTTTACTAGTGCTACAGACTGTCATACCCCTGTTACACCTGTGTTTCTATGGGTTTGAATGAAACTTTGTCCGGCGATTGTGATGTTTGTGTTGCGATGTAGCCTACTGATGTAAGCCCACAGTGTTCCACTGCATCTCAGTGCAAGACGCGTCACTACAGTCCCTGGTTCGATTCCAGGCTGTATCACATCCGGCCGTGATTGGGAGTCCCATAGGGTGGCGCACAATTGGCCCAACATCGTCCGGGTTTGGCCAGGGTAGGCCGTCATTGTAAATAAGAATTTGTTCTTAACTGACTTGCCTAGTTAAATAAAAGTAAAAAAATAAAATAGCCTGATGGCCTGATGGCATACAGTGGAGCACAGCATGACTTGATCTGTAAGGGACATGAGGTCAGTAAATCTCATTGGCCGACCCACTGAGTGTGTGACATTCAAAAAACACTGGATATATATTCCAGGAAAAAGGCCAACACAAGGAAATGACTCATGTCATTGTGAAGTGACTGGAGAAAGGCCTTGTTAAAGCCTGAGGGCTCTATTTTCGGCTGGCGTTAAGGAGGTGCTAGTGTCAAATACACGCTCCTTGGAAATTTCGACATGTAAAAGCCAGAGCTTTGCTATTTTCCAACCCTGGCGCCAGGGATAGTAATTTACCTGTCTTATATCAGCTCGTTTGCGCTGAGGTGGGAAAGGCGGAAATATTTTAGCTGTGTCCGTAGATACATGTGCCAATTTCAAGCAGTGCTACTGGTGATATTAAGACTCACCAAAAGCTGGTCTTTGCAGTAACGCAATTGGTTATGGCATCAATTTTGCCTAATCAATAGCCTATAACCAATCTTTTATTGAAATATGACGAGCAGCTAAACAGTGAACAGACATTCCTGCTTTTTCTTTATATCGGACATTATTTTTGTCCATGCAGCTCCTTTGAAAAGTTGGGATGTGCATAAAACCCTCCATAGTCTAAGTTGCCTTGTCTGTATTATATGCCCATGGGAAGCAATTATGGTGCCTGTTACTGTATTTAGACATAGCCTATTTAAAACAAGTTGTTTCATTTTATTAGAATTTGATAAGAATTATACATTGTCTTTTTTCATCAATAGCCTAGTGAATTGAATCATGCCTATTGACTACATTTGGCATGTCTATGTCCAGACTGAAAATTACAGTAGGCCTAGCCCCTATATCAGCGTGAAGGCTATAGCCCATGTTTAACAATGTATTTCCATACTGAAGCAATGCAATAAGAACAATGTGGACTGAAAACATGTTCAACATATTTAGCAAATATGGGGCAGGCTATTTAAAGAACTGCATTTGGTTTGTTAAAATAGAGCCCAGGATGTTTTTATAATGTTTTTCAAATGTTAAATTCCTTACCTAATTATGTCATGCATAATTCATTTGAGGATTGTTTTTAGACCTTAAGTGTTGGCGTCTGCTGATTTAAAAGAAAATATGCCGAAATTAAATTGCACAATACTGACACCCGCAGACATAATAGATACAGCCATTCAAAAACAGAATACTCTAAGATACAGATATGCCCTAAAAAAATTGTTTTTTAAATGTATAAAAAATATGCTCACACAAACACATATACATACACTGCAGCGCCATTATAATCCAACTGTTTTGTTAGTATTCATAGCCTCCTCTTCACCTCTTCCCCCCTCCCTGCTTGTTGGTACTTGCTGTCTTTCAAACCTCTGCAGTCTTCCCACGTTCCATTGCCATGTTTATTTATTAATATCTTTATCCATCTCTTTATTCATTTGTTTATCTATTCTACCCTGCCTCCCAGTCTCTCCCTCAAAAGTGGAAAGTGAGCCAGACCAAGATCAGGGTGATCTCCACCGTGATCTTCATCCTGTTTGGCTGTGTCCTCTTCGTGGCGTTGCCGGCGGTCATCTTTAAACACATAGAGGGCTGGAGCACGCTGGAATCCATCTACTTTGTGGTCATCACCCTCACCACCATCGGCTTCGGCGACTTTGTGGCCGGTGAAAAAGGTCTTGAAAAAGGTATTTAAGAGCTGTCTTTTCTGACTATGTTGTATGTTCTTCCTCTGTTATCGCGCCTTCTGTGTCTTAGAAAGAGTTTGTTTGAAATCACACGTGTGCTTAATCTACTGAGACAAAACGTGATTTCTGTACCCTTCTTCACAATAGAAGATCAATAATCAATACTCTGTGTGACATAGCCTCTCTCTCCTTCACTCTCTTTCTGCTCTCTGGCTAGAGGTGTGATATCACTAAAAGCTTGTATAGTCTTTATTAGATGTGTGTCTGTCTCCTCCCAATAGGTGGTTCTGAAATAGAGTATCTGGACTACTACAAGCCTGTGGTGTGGTTCTGGATCCTGATTGGTCTAGCCTACTTTGCTGCCGTGCTCAGTATGATAGGAGACTGGTTCAGAGTAATCTCCAAGAAAACCAAGGAGGAGGTACGTGATGTGTGTGGAAAACACTGCACCAAACCACAATACACAGTCACAGATACTTCCTATAGATAATTTCAGAAGCTATACTATAGGTATCCTATACCATAAGTATCTGTGGTACACTGGTAATCACTGCATGTTGAAATGTGGAAGGGAACCAAGATGGGAAGATCACAGCTAAGAACAAACGTTCCCAGAACTTTAGAGAGCATTCCCTTAAGTCTCATTAGGTCATTTCACAGACATGTTTCCATGATGTGCAAGGAATGTTTCCAAGAGACCATTTTTTTTATGTCAAATGTTCTCAGAACATAAGATATTAATCAAATCAAATCACATTTTATTTGTCACATGCGCCGAACACAACAGGTGTAGACCTTACAGTGAAATGCTTACTTACAAGTCCTTAAAAACTTCTTAAAGCATTGTTGKTTAARAAAAAAAAGTGTTAAGTAAAAAATAGACAATAAAAGTAACAAATAATTAAAGAGCAGCAGTAAGAATAACAATAGCGAGGCTATATACAGGGGGTACCGGTACAGAGTCAATGTGCAGGGGCACCAGTTAGTCAAGCTAATTGAGGTAATATGTACATGTAGGTAGAGTAGCAGCAGCAAAAAAGAGGGGTCTGGGTAGCCCTTTGATTAGCTGTTCAGGAGTCTTATGGCTTGGGGGTAGAAGCTGTTAAGAAGCCTTTTGGACCTAGACTTGGCGCTCTGGTACCGCTTGCCGTRCGGTAGCAGAGAGAACAGTCTATGACTAGGGTGGCTGGAGACAATTTTTAGGGCCTTCCTCTGACACCGCCTGGTATAGAGGTCCTGGATGGCAGGAAGCTTGGCCTCAGTGATGTACCGGGCCGTACACACTACCCTCTGTAGTGCCTTGCGGTCGGAAGCAGAGCAGTTGACATACCAGGCAGTGATGCAACCAGTCAGGATGCTCTCGATGGTGCAGCTGTAGAATCTTTTGAGAATCTGGGGACCCATGCCAAATATATTTTGTCTCATGATGGGGAATAGGCTTTGTCGTGCCCTCTTCACGACTGTCTTAGTGTGTTTGGACCATGTTAGTTTGTTGGTGATGTGGACACTCTCAACCCAGGTTGAGAGCTTCAAGGAACTTGAAGCTCTCAACCTGCTCCACTGCAGCCCCGTCAATGAGAAAGAGGGCGTGCTCGGTCCTCCTTTTCTGTAGTCCACAATCATCCTTTTTGTCTTGATCACATTGAGGGAGAGGTTGTTGTCCTGGCACCAACAAGCCAGGTCTCTGATCCTCCCTATAGGCTGTCTCATCATTGTTGGTGATCAGGCCTACCACTGCTGTGTCATCGTCAAACTTGATGATGGTGTTGGAGTCATGCCTGGCCATGCAGTCATTGTGAACAGGGAGTACAAGAGGGGAATGAGACAGCACCCCTGGGGGCCCCGGTGTTGAGGATCAGCGGGGATGTATTGTTACTACTGTTAAGAATTATGTTCTCAATGTTCATAAACTGAACTTCAATTAACTACTCAGTCTGCAACCCAGAATTTGTAAGATACTGGTTGAAATGAAAACGACAGAGGCCAGCCTACAATAGTCAAATGTTTATTCACGAGAGGCTCCCCGTTGTACAAACCATCTTTTATACTGGCTCCTTACGCACATACCTTCCCACAAAAACAGTAGGTATCCTACGCACATACTGTTATACTACCAAGTCTCTCAGAGGCCTAGCTGACGAGACCTTGAGAAATCCTCCTGTCCTCCTAAGTTTTCTGTTCTCGGTATCTTTTCGCCCCCCCCCCCCATACAAGTTCAAATCCTGAGCTACGCCTTGCTCAGACAGTCTGGGTTTTTCCACTATACAGATACTTGCTTTTTCATCGTCTCCTGACTAAAACTACACACATCATCAGAATATAATTTTAGAATTCTAATCAATTTCATACAATTATATGGTTTCAGGGTGGAATATTCTAATCATTAATTTAAACATATAAATTCCATTATCACCTACCTTTACCACCTGGGGGCGGCCTGTCAGGAGGTTCAGGATCCAGTTGCAGAGTGAGGTGTTTAGGCTCAGGGTCCTTAGCTTAGTGATGAGCTTTGAGGGCACTATGGTGTTGAACGCTGAGCTGTAGTCAATGAATAGCATTCTCACATAGGTTTTCCTTTTGTCCAGGTTGGGAAAGGGCAATGTTGAGTGCATTAGAGATTGCATCATCTGTGTATCTTTTGGGGCAGTATGCAAATTGGAGTGTGTCTAGGGTTTCTGGGATACTGGTGATGATGTGAGCCATGACCACCATCCTTTCAAAGCACTTCATGGCTACAGACGTGAGTGCTACAGGTTGGTAGTCTTTTAGGCAGGTTACCTTAGTCTTCTTGCGCACAGGGACTATGGTGGTCTGCTTGAACCATGTTGGTATTAAAGACTCAGTCAGGGACCGGTTGAAAATGTCAGTGAAGACACTTGCCAGTTGGTCAGCGCATGCTCGGAGTACACGTCCTGGTAATCCGTCTGACTCTGTGGCCTTGTGAATGTTGACCTGTTTTAAAGGTCTTACTCACATCAGCTACGGATAGCGTAGCGTAGCTGGTAGGCTCGTGTCACTGGGCAGCTCTCGGCTGTGCTTCCCTTTGTAGTCTGTAATAGTTTGCAAGACCTGCCACATTCGACGAGCATCGGAGCCATTGTAGTACGATTCAATCTTAGTCCTGTATTGATGCTTTGCCTGTTTGTTGGTTGTTCGTCAGAGGGCATAGTGGGATTTTTTAGAAGCTTCCGGGTTAGAGTCCCGCTCCTTGAAAGCGGCAGCTCTAMCTTTTAGCTCAGTGCGGATGTTGCCTGTAATCCATGGCTTCTGGTTGGGGTATGTACGTACGGTCACTGTGGGGATGATGTCATCGATGCACTTATTGATGAAGCCAGTGACTGATGTGGTGTAGCCCTCAATGCCATCGGARGAATCCCGGAACATTTTCCAGTCTGTGCYAGCAAAATAGTCATGTAGCTTAGCATCTGCTTCATCTGACCACTTTCTTATTGACCGAGTCACTGGTGCTTCCTGCTTTAGTTTTTGCTTGTAAGCAGGAATCAGGAGGATAGAATTATGGTCAGATTTGTCAAATGGAGGGCGAGGGAGAGCTTTGTACGCGTCTCTGTGTGTGGAGTAAAGGTGGTCTAAAGTTTTTTTCCCCTCTGGTTGCACTACCTCTTGACGCTAGGGGTCAGATTTTTTATTTTTTTTAAATAACGTCCCCAAGGTAAACAGACTATTTCTCAGGTCCAGATCGTAGAATATGCATATAATTTACAGATTAGGATAGAAAACACTCCAAAGTTTCCAAAACTGTCAAAATATTGTCTGTGAGTATAACAAAACTGATTCTGCAGGCGAAAACCTGAGAAAATCTCATCCGGAAGTGATTTTTTATATTTTTTATAATCTGTGTTTCCTGGCACGTCTTTCTTCCATTTAAAGGGGTATCAACCAGATTCCTTTTCCAATGGCTTCCTCAGGCTGTGACCAGGCTTTAGACATAGTTTCAGGCTTTTATTTTGAAAAATTAGCGAGATATTTCAAAACTAGTCAGGTGTCCTCTGATTAGTTCCTGCGCGCGAGAGGGGTAGCTCTCCATTTTCTTTTTCTCTCTTATTCAACCGGTCCGGTTGAAATATTATCGATTATGTTTGTTAAAAACAACCTGAGGATTGATTATAAAAAACATTTGACATGTTTCTACGACCATTACGGATACTTTTTGGAATTTTCGTCGAACGGAACGAGGCTTTGGTTTTCTGAACATAAAGCGCAACCCAAATGGCGTTTTTTTGTTATAAAAGTAATATTTATCGAACAAAAATAACATTTTTTGTGTAACTGGGAGTCTCGTGAGTGCAAACATCCGAAGATTATCAAAGGTAAGCGATTCATTTTATTGCTTGTCTGACTTTCGTGACCATGCTAATTTGGGGCTAGCTGTTGTAGCATTGATTGATACACTCACAAAAGCTTGGATTGCTTTCGCTGCAAAGCATATTTTCAAAATCTGACACGATAGGTGGATTAACAACAAGCTAAGCTGTGTTTTGGTATATTTCACTTGTGATTGCATGATTATAAATATTATTAGTAATATTTTGCGCCCTGCAATTCAGCGGTTGTTTAGGAAAATGATCCCGCTAAAGGGATCTGTAGCGCAGAGAAGTTAACATGCTGGTAGAAATTAGGTAAAATGGATTTGAGTTTTTTCCCGGCAACTGGGAGCACCACCTCTGGATGAGCATTTTCCTGTTTGCTTATGGCGGAATACAGCTCATTGAGTGTGGTTTTAGTTMCAGCATTGGTTAGTTGTGGGACATAGACAGCTACGAAAAATACAGATGAAAACTCTCTTGGTAAATAGTGTGGTCTACAGCTTATGATGAGATACTCTACTGTAAGACATCCTTAGATTTCGTGCACCAGCTGTTGTTTACAAATACACATAGACCGTCACCCCGTCTTACCAGAGGCTGCTGTTCTATACTGCCGAAAAAGCTTTAAACCAGCCAGCTGTATGTTATTCATGTCGTCGTTCAGCCACGACTCKGTGAAACATAAGATATTACAGTTTTTTATGTCCCGTTGGTAGGATGTACGTGATCGTAGTACGTCTATTTAATTATCGATAGATTGTACGTTGGCTAATAGGACCGATGGTAAAGGTTGATTACCCTCTCGGCGACGGATCCTCACAAGGCACCCTGACCTTCGTCCACGATGCCTCCGTATCTTCCTCCTGTGAATGAYGGGGATTAGGGTCTTGTTGGGTGTCTGAAATAAATCCTTCCCGTCTGTCTCGTTGAAGAAAAACTATTCCTCCAGTACGGGGTGAGTAATCGCTGTCCTGATATCCAGAAGCTCTTTTCGRTCATAAGACACAGTGGCAGAAACATTATGTACAAAATAATTTACATATAAYGCAAAAAAACATACACAATAGCACAATTGGTTACGGGGTTGTAAAACGGCAGCCATCTCCATCGGCACCATTCTCTATTAATGTTCTAGACGCGTTAAATGTAAATGTTGCAGGAACATTCATGTGTCAAATCAAATCAAATTTTGTTGGTCACATACACATATTTAGCAAATGTTATTGTGGGTGTAGCTAAATGCTACAACATTGCAGTAGTATCTAACAATTCACAATAATACACACAAATCTAAAAGTAAAAGAATGTATAAATATTAGATCGAGCAATGATCTAAAATACARYAGAATAGAATACAGTATATACATGAGATGAGTAAAGCAGTATGTAAACATTATTTAAACATTATGAAAGTGACTAGGGTTCCATTATTAAAGTGACCAGTGATTTCTATGTATGGAAGCTGGCTAGTGATGGCTCTTTAACAGTCTGATGGCCTTGAGATAGAAGCTGTTTTTCAGTCTCTCGGTCCCAGCTTTGATGCACCTGTACTGACCTTGCCTTCCGGATGATAACGGGGTGAACAGGCCGTGGCTCGGGTGTTTGATGTCCTTGATGATCTTTTTGGCCTTCCTGTGACATTGGGTGCTGGAGGTGTCCTGGAGGGCAGGTAGTTTGTACCCAGTGATGTGTTGGGCAAACCGCACCACCCTCTGGAGAGCCCTGCAGTTGAGGACGGTGCAGTTGACGTACCAGGCGGTGATACAGCCCGATAAGATGCTCTCAATTGTGGGTTTTAGGGACCAAGCCAAATTCAGCTTCCTGAGGTTGAAGAGGCACTGTTGCGCCTTCTTCACCACACTGTCTGTGTGGGTGGACCATTTCAGATCGTCAGTGATGTGTATGCAGAGGAACTTGAAGTGTTCCACCTTCTCCACTGCGGTCCCGTCAATGTGGATAGGGGCGTGCTCCCTCTGCTGTTTCCTGAAGTCCACGATCAGCTCCCTTGTTTTGTTGACATTGAGTGAGAGGTTATATTCCCGGCACCACTCTCTCTTGTTGGTAATCAGGCCTACTACTGTTGTGTGGTCTGCAAACTTAATGATTRAGTTGGAGGCATGTGTGGCCACGCTGTCATGGGTGAACAAGGAGTACAGGAGGGGGCTGCGCATGCACCCTTGTGGGACCCCCGAGTTGAGGATCAGAGAAGTGTAGTTGTTGTTTCCTACCTTCACCACCTGAGCGCKGCCCGTCAGGAAGTGCAGGACCCAGTTGCACAGGGCCGGGTTCAGACCCAGGGCCCCGAGCTTAATGATGAGCTTGGAGGGTACTATGGTGTTGAATGCTGATAGTCTGGGGTGGAAGCCTTGCGAKSGTTAACATGCTTAAATGACTCACTCACATCGGCCACGGAGAGCCTACAGTCCTTGGTAGCGGGCGGCATCAGTGGCACTGTGTTATCCTGAAAGCGGGCGAAGAAGAWKTTTAGCTTGTCCGGAAACAAGACGTCAGTGTCCACGATGTGGCTGATTTTCCCTTTGTAGWCTGTGATTGTCTGTAGACCCTGCCACACGTCTCGTGTCTGAGCCATTGAATTGCGACTCCACTTTGTCTCTGTACTTACGTTTTGCCTGTTTGATTGCCTTACAAACAGTGTAGTTATTCCATCTGTATTTGGCCAAATTCCCAGTCATCTTGCCATGGTTAAATGTGGTGGTTTGCGTTTTCAGTTTTACGAGAATGCTTCCATCTGTCCATGATTTCTGRTTTGGGTAGGTTTTAATAGTCAAAGTGGGTAGAACATCTCCTATACACTTTCTGATGAACTCAGTCACCATATCCGTGTATTCGTCAATGTTATTCTCAGAGGTTACATGGAACATATCCCAGTCCGTGTGATCAATACAATCTTGAAGCATGGATTTCGATTGGTCAGACCAGCATTGAATAGACCTTAGCACAGGTACTTCCTGTTTGAGTTTCTGCCTATAGGAAGGGAGGAGCAAAATGGAGTCGTGATCAGATTTGCCGAAGGGAGGGCGGGGGAGGGCCTTGTAGACATTTCGACAAGTTGAGTAGCAGTGGTCCAATGTTTTCCCAGCGCGAGTACTACAGTCAATGTKTTGGTAGAACTTCAGAAGCATTTTCCTCAAATTTCTTTGTTAAAATTCCCAGCTACAATAAATGTGGCCTCAGGATATGTGGTTTCCAGTTTGCATAAAGTCCAGTGTAGTTCTTTGAGGGCCATCGTGGTAACGGCTTGAGAGGGAATATACACGGCTGTGACTACTGTGACTATAACCGAAGAGAATTCTCTTGGGAGGTAATGCAGTCGGCATCTGACTAAGCTATTCTAGGTCGGGTGAACAAAAGGACTTGAGTTTCTGTATGTTATCACACCATGAGTAGTTAATAATGAAACATACACCCCCGCCTTTCTTCTTCCCGGAGAGTTCTTTATTCCTGTCTGCAGAATGTACTGAGAACCCAGCTGGCTGTATGGACRGATAAAGTATATCCCGAGAGAGCCATGTTTCCATGAAACAGAGTATGTTACAATCCCTGATGTCTCTCTGGAGGGAGATCCTCGCCCTGAGCTCATCTACTTTATTATCCAGAGACTGAACATTAGCCAGTAATATACTCGGAAGTGGTGGATGGTGTGCACGCATCCTGAGTCGGACTCGAAGTTCACTTCGAATACCTCTTCTCCGCCGGTGGTGTTTTGGAGCAGCCTCTGGAATAAGTTCAATTGCCCTGGGGGATACAAACAAAAGATCCACTTCAGGAAAGTCGTATTCCTGGTCATAATGTTTGTGAGTTACCACCGCTCTGATATCCAAAAGTTAATTACGGCTGTACGTAATAACACAAAAAAAATCTGGGCTAATAATGTAAAAAATAACATAYAAAAAACAAAACACTGCAAAGTTGCTTAGKAGCTAGAAGCAGAGCTGCCATATGTCGGCTTCATCTACACACTTTATTATCTATTTTTCTGTGGGTTAGGAGTATATTCCATCAACGTCCCATCAAACATACACAGACCATGATTGTCATTTTCTCAGAACAAAAGATATTAACAGAACTGAGATTTACTTCGAAGTGCAGWTACTCTATTGCTTACACCTATCAAGTTGTTTCAGTTCTACACAAGTGCCTAGGGTGGAGGGTTTCTTGACAGGGCCTAGCTATACTGGCCAATAAGGACATGCCCTAGAGATGTCCTTTATTCGGACAGTGGTTAGGGCATTCATCATTGGTGCTTGTGGTCTGGGTTCGAGAACTGCTAGGGAAGTCGTCCTCCTMTCACATTCTTAGCAATATATTAATGTCATTATTGCCGTTTGGAATTGCTTTTATCAGACATTTCGAATGTTCATATGGAAATATAATTTATGTTTATTATAATTGTATAGATTTCTCCTTTTTCACGCATTTCTAGAACATTAGGTAACAGCTTTGTTTCTTTCTGCACGACCTCCAGATGCTTTTTCAGGTTTGATGTAGTGTTTCTGGACGAAGAGATCAATGCACCCTTTGCAGAGTTTGCATTTGACTAAAATTGTTGTTCTCTTTTTCCTCGATTAACTCAAATTAATGGGAGCATTTCCACAGGGAAAGGGTTAGGGTTAGGGACAACAACTGAGCTGCTATGTTTCTTTGATTTTCAGCTTTACGATAGCCAATTGTAAACAAGTTAGCCTACAGTATGAATTCCGTTAGCATGAGACAAGGCTTTAAAAAATGGGTTACTTGAAAACGTAACTAATAATATTACAATATCTCAGATGATGAGCAAATCCCTGATTTAGATTTTTTTTTTATTCATTGAATCAGACATTGTAGACTATTCTGAAACGGTGATCAACAGTGTTGTTGTCATGGAAGAAGTTGACAAAGTTTTGAAATCAGTGGAATGCCCGGTGGAAGCAGAGTATGAAAGCTAAGGACATGGAGAAAATGCTGCCGTTTGATTGCAAATATGTGGATGGAGTCGAAAAGAGAACACACAGAAGGCTGTTGTATAAAACACCTGTCTCTGGATTACATCTTCAAACTAAGGACAACAATGGCATCCGTGACAGAGGGAGAAACATTCATCCTTGTATACAGGTAAGAGAGTCTAGCTAGCTACATTTTCAGATATTATACATTTCTAATTTGGCAAGAAAGTCATTTTCATTGCAAGTTAAAGTGTACTGTTAGCTAGTATGATCTGTAGTAATATTATTCCTATCTCAGAAATYMATTTGCATTGCTAGTTATAGCCTATGTTAGCTAGCTAGCTAACATTGAACCTAGTTGGTTAGCTTTCGCTACCTGCAGATTCATGCATGGT
The DNA here is from genome assembly GCF_002910315.2 of Salvelinus sp. IW2-2015. Lineage (NCBI taxonomy): Eukaryota > Metazoa > Chordata > Actinopteri > Salmoniformes > Salmonidae > Salvelinus > Salvelinus sp. IW2-2015. The sequence continues at coordinate 21,112,596 of NC_036854.1, read as the reverse complement.
AATAGCGTTATAAATTATGGTTCATGTCCAAACAAAAGATTCCACTATGCAAGTAACTATTTCACTGTACCATTTACATCTTCTGTATCCTGTGCATGTGACAAAAAAATTGCTTTTATTTGATATAGTGTGTGTTTACCAGAGATGTGAAGAACAACATGACCTGCACCAAGTCAAATTAGAATTTTCATGTCGATAGACGTAGTATAAACCAGCCTTTAGTCTAGAAATCTCTKGTTGTTTAATACACTACCGTACTCACTCTGTTTAGCACATGGCCTCAGATGTGAATCCTTAAAGAGATGGGTGGGGATAAGGCATAAGACAGTGTGAACGATGCTGAATGGGTGTAGACAAAGACGAGCTCTCCAGTAGGTGTACCAAAACATGCAAGGTCCATTTTCTCAAAAGTGGGGTTACAAGTTTATCAACTTTCAAAGCAGAATTACTTTCCCATTGTTCCTCAACTGTAGTGTATGATATACCATTTTCTAGCTCTGAGTCTCTACTTTTATCCAATGTAAAAAACACTGTTTAAAATTATTTTGCTACTTAAGACTGACTAGAGCCGATCGGTCACATATATTACGGTAATATATTAGTGTAAGTAATTATTACCCCAAACACTGGTCCCAAGTGATTCTGTTGCAATTTGTCTTTTTTTCCACATAAAAACTTGAAGATGGAACTGTGTTTTGTTTTGTTTTGGTATAACTGGCATCATCATTCCTTATTAAATGTCAAATGTGAGAAAGTACAGACATACTACTGTAAATATACACATTCCTAATCATCTGAGAATATGGCAACCATGTTCTGAGTTTGTTTCTATCGGCAACAAATCAGGAATGTTACAAATAGAAATGCAATGACTAGAGCTGATGTTATTGCTTATARGAGACACATGTTTGTTCTACATGGTATATGTGGTGTGGATTTCAAAAAGACAACAGAGTTCACTTTGAGATGCTCTGTTACAGTTTAAGTCGGAAGTTTACATACACCTTAGCCAAAAACATTTAAACACMGTTTTTCACAATTCCTGACATTTAATCCTAGTAAAAATTGTTTTAAGTCAGTTAGGATCACCACTTTATTTTAAGAATGTGAAATGTCATAGTATTAGTAGAGAGAATGATTTATTTCAGCTTTTATTTCTTTCATCACATTCCCAGTGGGTCAGAGCGTTTTACAATACTCTCAATTAGTATTTGGTAGCATTGCCTTTAAATTGTTTCACTTGGCTCAAAAGTTTCAGGTAGCCTTCCACAAGCTTCCCACAATAAGTTGGGTGAATTTTGGCCATTCCTCCTGACAGAGCTGGTGTAACTGAGTCAGTTTTTAGGCCTCGATGCTTGACACGCTTTTTCAGTTCTGCCCACAAATTGTCTTTAGGATTGAGGTCAGGGCTTTGTGATGGCCACCCCAATACCTTGACTTTGTTGTCCATAAGCCATTTTGTAAGTATGCTTGGGTCATTATCCATTTGGAAGACCCATTTGTGACCAAGCTTTAACTTCCTGGCTGATGTCTTGAGATGTTGCTTCAATATAATCTACATAATTTTTCACCCTCATGATGCCATCTATTTTGTGAAGTGCACCAGTCCCTCCTACACAAAGCACCCCCACAACACGATGCTGCACCCCCGTGCTTCATGGTTGGGATGGTGTTCTTCGGCTTGCAAGCATCCCCTTTTGTCCTCCAAACATAACGATGGACATTATGGCCAACAGTTCTATTTTTGTTCATCAGACCAGAGGACATTAATCCAAAAAGTACGATCTTTGTCCCCATGTGCAGTAGCAAAGTAGGCTTTTTTATGGAGGTTTTGGAGCAGTGGCTTCTTCCTTGCTGAGCGGCCTTTCAGGTTATGTCGGTATAGGACTCGTTTTACTGTGGATATAGGTCCTTTGCTGTTGTTCTGGGATTGAATTGCACTTTTCGCACCAAAGTACGTTCATCTCTAGGAGACAGAACGCGTCTCCTTCCTGAGCGGTATGACTGCTGCATGGTCCCATGGTGTTTATACTTGCGTACTATTGTTTGTACAGATGAACGTAGTACCTTCAGGCGTTTGGAAATTGCTCCCAAGGATGAACCAGACTTGTGGAGGTCTACAATAATTTTTCTGAGGTCTTGGCTGATTTCTTTTGAATTTTCCCATGATGTCAAGCAAAGAGGCACTGAGTTAAGGTAGGCCTTGAAGTACATCCACAGGTACACCTCCAATTGACTCAAATTATGTCAATTAGCCTATCAGAAGCTTCTAAAGCCATGACATCATTTTCTGGAATTTTCCAAGCTGTTTAAAGGCACATTCAACTTAGTGTATGTAAACTTTTGACCCACTGGAATTGTGATACAGTGAATTTTAAGTGAAATAATCTGTCTGTAAACAATTAGGCCATGTCAAGAATTAGGCCTGTCAAGAACAAAACCTAACCCCTCCTGCCTAGGCACTGAAACAACCTAGATCTGAAACAACTTGATAGGTGTAAGCAATAGGGTGAATGCACTTTGAAGTAAATCTCAGCTTTGTTAAAAGTACACTCAAGAAAAAAACATACTTATATCAGTGATTCAGGAGTATCATTAAAATAGTTAAAATGCCCCTAGAGTCGATTGAGACACTGTTGCGTCAATCTAAGTTACATAACAAATAAATTCCCATCAAAAATTATCAGTTTCAGCTAGAGATATTGAGGTTTTTGCATTGGCTGCGTATCAATCCACCGCATCCGTCAGTGTCGTACTACCGAAAAGTGGCAGCTGGTTGAAGAGAATGCAAAGAGTGTGCAAAGCTGTCGTCAAGGCAAAAGGTGGCTACTTTGAAGTATATCAAAATATATTAGATTTGTTTAACACTTTTTTGGTTCCTACATGATTACATGTGTTATTTCATAGTTTGATGTCTTTACATATTATACAATGTAAAAAACAGTAAAATAAGAAAGCCCTGGAATGAGTAGGCGTGTCCAATTTCTTGAACTTGGTACTTTAGACAGGCACTTCAAAACCTTTCATTCTTAATGTATTTCATTTTTTTACTGTCCTTTTTGCCATTTATGAAATGTTTATTATATGCCAAAATTCAATATTAATCCCCCAAAAAATTATAAAAAAAATTCTTTATACGTTAAAGGCGGTCTTACAATTTCAAATCAAAATAAGCTAAATTCCATAGTTCATGACCATCTTAAAAAAAAACAATTCCATATGTCAGCCTTAGCACCCCCCCAACATCTTAGACTCTAATTAATTTATATGCCTCCACCCATATTTGACAACTATACAGAAAACCCTTAAATTGTTGAAATAAGTAAATCAAATCAATAAGAGAATAGTCAAATGAACTGATAAGTGACACAGACATGGTGGCATGGCAACAAGATCTGAATACTGTGCACCAAGAGGTTGTGAGTTCAAATCCCAGATGAGGACATGTTGAAGAATAATTACTGTGTAAATGACCATGCAYAATATAATCATGTATCTCAAAGTGCATCACATATGTAAGTTGAAAACATTATGTTAAAAGCAGTATGAGTATCCCTTGCCAACAGGCAAAAATAGTTGTGAATGGATCAGTGGTTCACCAATCAGGGCCTTGATGGGCAACAGTAACAAGGTGTGATGTGTAATGAAACATGTTTTGTGGAGAACATTTCTTTGGGACCATCAGGCGGGTCCTGACAAATGATACACAAAAATGTTCTTGAAACGTGTATATAACATTACTATCTTACATTCTGATAACATAGCAACCATGTTCTGTGTATGTTTGGTGGGACGTTGATGGAATATTCTCCTAACCCTCCTAATTCTCCTAAAACTGGACACGAATGTTCTTGCAACGTCCCATAAAACAAATCAATAACATTAATGTTGTATATTCTGAGAACATTGTAACCACGTTATAGATAAGTTCTGCTTGACATTAAGGCAATGTTCTGCTAACTTTAACACCAAAACATCCAAAGGTTTTTGCTAGCATACAATGTTCCCCATACTAACGAAAAACTGGTCTCTCAAACAATAGGGGAACATTACAAAAACATTCTCTCTCCCTAGAATTGTTAGCTGGAATGTAGCTGTGAATTCACCCAATCACAGCACAACAAGTTGTGACCATATATCAAATCCCCAAACAGGGTGAGGCAAAGTGTTTACTAGAGTATTCGACCACGACCTGGCATATTCAACACCGACCTAAAACGGATTACTTCAAAATAAACCAACCTTTTAGATCAGATGTATAGTATATCTTCTTAACCATTTTACACTGAGTGTACAAAACATTAGGAACACCTTGCTAATATTGTGTTGCATCTCCTTATGCCCTCAAAACAGCCTCAATTCGTCAGGGCATGGACTATAACAGTGGCAGGTAACCCTGTTCTTCGCGTGCCGTAGATACTGCAGGATTTTGGTCCAACTAGGGACAACACCTGACCAACTGAGTTAATTTATCAGTGATTACCTAAATTAAACACACCTGGTGTTCCAGGACAAAAACATGAAGTGGGGCTGCCTACCCCTGGACTACAAGGTGTTGAAAGCATTCCACAGGGATGCTGGCCCATATTGACTCCAATGCTTCCCACAGTTGTGTCAAGTTGTCTGGATGTCCTTTGGGTGGTGGACAATTCTTGATACACACAGGTAACTGTTGAGCGTGAAAAMCCCAGCAGTGTTGCAGTTCTTGACACACTCAAACCAGTGCACCTACAACCATACACCGTTCAAAGTCACTTCAGTCTTTTGTCTTGCCCATTCAACCTCTGTATGGCAAACACACAATCCATGTCTAAATTGCTTAAAAATAATTATTTACCCTGTCTCCTCCCCTTCATCTACACTATATTGGAAGTAGGATTTAACAGGTGACATCAATAAGGGATCATAGCTTCTGTCACGTTTCCTGACCTGTTTTCTCTTGTTTTGTATGTGTTTAGTTGGTCAGGGCGTGAGCTGGGTGGGAATTCTATGTTGTGGTGTCTAGTTTGTCCTTTTCTATGTCAGCCTAGTGTGGGTTCTCAATCAGAGGCAGATGGGTAGTCGTTGTCTCTGATTGAGGACTCATATATAGGAGGCTTGTTTTTGTGTTGGGAGTTTGTGGGTGTTTGGTTTCCTGTCTCTGTGATTGTCTGCCAGATAGGTCTGTCTCGGTTTTCACGGTTTGTTATTTTGTAGATTGTTTGTAGTGTTCACTTGTTCTTATAATTAAACATGTTGAGCACTGGCTACGCTGCATTTTGGTCCTCTCCTTCACCCCAGGAAGAACCTTTACAGAAACACCCACCAAACCCGGACCAAGCAGCGTGGCAACGGGCAGCAGCAACAGCAGCAGCAGTACAAGGAGGAATGGACATGGGAGGAGATTCTGGACGGAGAGGGACCCTGGGCAGAGCCAGAGGAGTGTCGCCGTCCCAAAGCGGAGCTGGAGGCATCAAAAGCGGAGAGGCGGCATTATGAGGCGCTTGCAAGGCAGAGTGGCTGGAAACCCGAGAGGCTCACCCAAAGATTTTATTGGGGGGGGCTAAAGGGGAGTGTGGCGAAGCCGGGTTGGATACCTGAGCCAACTCCCCGGGCTTACGTGGAGTGAGAGGGCGTCGTACTGGTCAGACACCGTGTTATGCGGTAAAGCGCACGGTGTCCCCAGTACGCGTGCTTAGCCCAGTGCGGGCTATTCCACCTTGCCGCACCTGGGAGGGCTAGGTTGCATCGAGCTGGATGTCATGAAGCCGGCCCAACGTATCTGGCCTCCAGTACGTCTCCTCGCCGGCGTACATGGCACCAGCCTTACAGGTGGTGTCCCGGTTCGCCTGCATAGCCAGTGCGGGCTATTCCACTCGCCGCACTGGCAGGGCTATGGGGACCATTCAACCTGGTAAGGTTGGAGAGGCTCGGTGCTCAAGAGCCACGTGTCCTCCTTCACGGTCCCGGTATATCCGGCGCCACCTTCCCGCCCAGCCCAGTGCCTCAGTTCCGGCACCACGCACCAGCCTCCTGTGCGTCTCCCAGAGCCCTGTACACACTGTTCCTTCTCCCCGCACTCGCCCTGAGGGTGCGTGCCCTCAGCCGCGGTACCTCCTGTTCCGGCACCACGCATCAGGCCTATAGTGCGTCTCAGCCGGCCAGAGTCCGCCGTCTGCCCAGCGGCGCCTGAACTGCCCGTCTGCCCAGCGGCGTCTGAACTGTCCGTCTGCCCAACGCCTTCTGCACTGCCTGTCTGCCCAGCTCCGTCTGAGCCATCTGTCTGCCCAGCGCCGTCTGAGCCATCTGTCTGCCCAGCGCCGTCTGAGCCATCTGTCTGCCCAGCGCCGTCTGAGCCATCTGTCTGCCGCAGCGCCGTCTGAGCCATCTGTCTGCCCAGCGCCGTCTGAGCCATCTGTCTGCCCAGCGCCGTCTGAGCCATCTGTCTGCCCAGCGCCGTCTGGCCATCTGTCTGCCCAGCGCCGTCTGAGCCATCTGTCTGCCCACCGCCGTCTGAGCCATCTGTCTGCCAGCGCCGTCTGAGCCATCTGTCTGCCCAGCGCCGTCTGAGCCATCCCGTCTGCCCAGCGCCGTCTGAGCCATCGCTCTGCCCAGCGCCGTCGAGCCTCCGTCTGCCAGCGCCGTGAGCCATCCGTCTGCCCAGCGCCGTCTGAGCCATCCGTCTGCCCAGCGCCGTCTGAGCCATCCGTCTGCCCAGCGCCGTTGAGCGCATCCGTCTGCCAGCGCCTTCTGAGCCATCCGTCTGCCCAGCGCCTTCTGAGCCATCCGTCTGCCCAGCGCCTTCTGAGCCATCCGTCTGCCCAGCGCCTTCTGAGCCATCCGTCTGCCCAGCGCCTTCTGAGCCATCCGTCTGCCAGCGCCTCTGAGCGCCCGTCTGTCCCGAGCCGTTAGAGCCGTCAGTCAGGAGCCGCCAGAGCCGTCCGTCAGTCATGGAGGGCTTCCAGAGCCGCCAGCCAGTCAGGAGCTGCCAGAGCCGCCAGCCAGTCAGGAGCTGCCAGAGCCGCCAGCCAGTCAGGAGCTGCCAAGAGCCCGCCAGCCAGTCAGGAGCTGCACAGAGCCGCCAGCCAGTCAGGAGCTGCCAGAGCCGCCAGCCAGTCAGGAGCTGCAGGCCCAGTCAGCTCAGCCGAGCCAGCCAGTCAGGAGCTGCCAGAGCCGCCAGCCAGTCAGGAGCTGCCAGAGCCGCCCAGTCAGAAGCTGCCAGAGCCGCCAGCCAGTCAGGAGCTGCCAGAGCCGCGCCAGTCAGGAGCTGCCAGAGCCGCCAGCCAGTCAGGAGCTGCCAGAGCCGCCAGCCCAGTCAGAGCTGCCAGAGCGCCAGCCAGTCAGGAGCCGCGCGCCGTCAGAGCCGCCAGCCAGTCAGGAGCCGCCAGCCAGTCAGGAGCCGCCAGCCAGTCAGGAGCCGCCCTACAGTCATGAGCCGCTACAGTCATGAGCCGCCCTACAGTCTGAGCCGCCTACAGTCATGAGCCGCCCTAACATCCATGAGCCGCCCTACAGTCATGAGCCGCCCTACAGTCATGAGCCCGCCTACAGTCATGAGCCGCCCTACAGTCATGAGCCGCCCTACAGTCATGAGCCGCCCTACAGTCATGAGCCGCCCTACAGTCATGAGCCGCCTACAGTCATGAGCCGCCTACAGTCATGAGCCGCCCTACATCCGGAGCCGCCCTACAGTCATGAGCTGCCCTACAGTCATGAGCTGCCCTACAGTCCGGAGCTGCCCTACAGTCCGGAGCTGCCCTACAGTCCGGAGCTGCCCTACAGTCCGGAGCTGCCACCCAGTCCGGAGCTGCCACCCAGTCCGGAGCTGCCATTAGTACAGAGTTGTCCTCTGTCCTAAGCTATCCCTCTGTCCTAAGCTATCCCTCTGTCCTAAGCTATCCCTCTGTCCGGAGCTACCTCTCTGTCCGGAGCTACCTCTCTGTCCGGAGCTACCTCTCTGTCCTGAGCTACTCTCTGTCCGGAGCTACCTCTCTGTCCGGAGCTACCTCTCTGTCCGGAGCTACCTCTCTGTCCGGAGCTACCTCTCTGTCCGGAGCTACTCTCTGTTCCTGAGCTACCTCTCTGTCCTGAGTTGTCTCCTCTATTGTAGAGGGGAGTTGGTGAAGGTTCCTGGACCATGGTCGGGGGCGAGGGTCGCCATCAAGGGACGCTAAGGAGGTGGACAAAGACAATGGTGGAGTGGTGCCCTGTCCACCGCCGGAGCCGCCACCGCGGACAGATGCCCACCCAGACCCTCCCCTTGAGTTTTTAGGGGTGCGCCCGGAGTTCGCACCTTGAGGGGGGGGTTCTGTCACGTTCCTGACCTGTTTTCTCTTGTTTTGTATGTGTTTAGTTGGTCAGGACGTGAGCTGGGTGGGAATTCTATGTTGTGTGTCTAGTTTGTCTGTTTTCATGTCAGCCTAGTGTGGGTTCTCAATCAGAGGCAGATGGTAGTCGTTGTCTCTGATTGAGACTCATATATAGGAGGCTTGTTTTGTGTTGGGAGTTTGTGGGTGTTTGTTTCCTGTCTCTGTGATTGTCTGCACCAGATAGGTCTGTCTCGGTTTTCACGGTTTGTTATTTTGTAGATTGTTTGTAGTGTTCACTTTGTTCTTATATTAAACATGTTGAGCACTGGCTACGCTGCATTTTGGTCCTCTCCTTCACCCCAGGAAGAAAACTTTAACACATTCACCTGTATGTCATGGCATTCACCACCTACCCTCCTCCCTAGCAGTGTGCTTAATTCTACTTCAACCCCCTAGTTTACCCTTTAAACGTGGATGGATTTCCCTGATTAATTAAGTTGTAGCATGTATTTTTAAAGGATGATTAATACAGTTAAATTCCAATCGCAAATTAATCATGGGACATCTTACCGCTCTGTCATGTTCATTCTTTTAGCTTAAGTAGATGAAGGAGAACACACACATGCAAGGGTCTGTAACACACACACACACACACACACACACACACACACACACACACACACACTCACACACACAGAGAGAGACACACACACTCACACACAGAGACACACACAAACACAAGTGAACGCTGACAGGCACAAACCTCCTCCAAATTAATCTCCATTCATTATCCGATATAAAAGTAAATCCCATTACAAAGGGAGAGATACTGTATGTGTGACTCTGCCGTGTGAATACACACACACTCACACACAGAGACACACACAAACACAAGTGAACGCTGACAGGCACAAACCTCCTCCAAATTAATCTCCATTCATTATCCGATATAAAAGTAAATCCCATTACAAAGGGAGAGATACTGTATGTGTGACTCTGCCGTGTGAATACTTGCATCATTAGGAGTGTGAGTGTGAGCCCTTTTACATAGAAACCTATTACTAAGAGCGAGGGAGACAGTGAGAGAACAAGAGAGTGTGTGGCGGAGAAGTGAGAATGAGAGGGTAAGAGTGGGTAGTGAAGGAAGAGAGGGAGGAATGGAAATGTGGACAAAAGATGAAGAGGGGGAGGGAAGCAGAAGAGCACACATGCAGACTCACAAATCTTAGCTTGGGGGTCTTCGATCCAGTAGCCCAAGACAGCTCATCTCAGCTTATTGWATAAGAAAATACCCTAGAGGTATTCATGCTATATTTTATGAAAATAATCAATAACTTCATCCCCCTTCTTCCATTTTTCCCCAATCTCTTTTTCTCTTCCTCTCTGTAACCATGAAAACGCCCTGCATCCCATTGTATCTTATAAAGCACGTTCTCGTGTAGTGAACGGATAGTTCTGGGTAGAAACTTCATTCAAAGGGGAAAAGGCAATCGGTCCCTTTTGTCAAAAGGATGTATATATATCAGTGGAGGCTGCTGAAGTGAGAACGGCTCATAACAAGAGCAAATGGAATGGCATCAAACCATGTGTCAAACCAACGGTATCAAATATGGCGCAGGAGAAGATTAAGACATTTTACTTGCCCACAGCCGATTTTGTTTTTTTGTTTGCTTATTTGCGTTGTTTGTAACTTGTTTTTTAAACTTATTTTGTACATAATGTTGCCGCAACCATCTCTTATGAGCGAAAAAAAAACTTCTAGACATCAGGACTGCGATTATTCACCACGGACTAGCAGAATCCTCTTTTTCCTTTCACGACTCTGACGAGCCCGACGCGAAGGATACRCTGCTTCCTCGGGAACAGGCCCCGATCCCCGTGATCTGCGTGAAGAGGAGGCGGAGAAAGAGTGGCCGAAGGTCCGGCTGCCTTCTGAGAATTCGCAGGTGATCAAATAAACCCCCACTTCYCTCCATTCTGCTAGCAAACATGCAATCTTTGGACAATAAAATTTACGAGTTTACGGGGAAGATTAAACTACCAACGGGACATWAAAAACTGTAACATCTTATGCTTCACGGAGTCGTGGCTGAACGACGACAACATCAACATACAACTGGCTGGTTATACGATGTACCGGCAGGATAGAACAGCGGGGTCTGGTAAGACAAGGGGCTGCGGTCTATGTATTTTTGTAAACAACAGCCGGTGCACGATAGGAAGTCTTGAGCTATTGCTAAGACAGCATTGAATGAGCTGTATTCCGCCATAAGCAAACAAGAAAACGCTCGCCCAGAGGCGGCGCTATTAGTAGCTGGGGACTTTAATGCAGGGAAACTTAAAKCMGTTTTTACCAAATTTCTATCAGCATGTTAAATGTGCAACCAGAGGAATAATAACTCTGGACCACCTACACTCCACAAACAGAGACGCATACAAAGCTCTCCCTCGCCCTCCATTTGGCAAATCTGACCATAATTCTATCCTCCTGATTCCTGCTTAAAAAAAATATTTAAGCAGGAAGCACCAGTGACTGGATCAATAAAAAAGTGGTCAGATGAAGCAGATGCTAAGCTACAGGACTGTTTTGCTAGCACAGACTGGAATATGTTCCGGGATTCCTCCGATGGCATTGAGGAGTACACCACATCAGTCATTGGCTTCATCAATAAGTGCATCGATGACGTCGTCCCCACAATGACCGTTCGTACATACCCCAACCAGAAGCCATGGATTACAGGCAGCATCCTCACTGAGTTAAAGGCTAGAGCTGCCGCTTTCAAGGAGCGGGACTCTAACCCGGAAGCTTATAAGAAATTMCGCTATGCCCTCCAACGAACCATCAAACAGGCAAAGCATCAATACAGGACTAAGATCGAATCGTACTACACCGGCTCTGACGTTCGTCGGATGTGGCAGGGCTTGCAACCCATTACAGACTACAAGGAGAAGCACAGCCGAGAGCTGCCCAGTGACATGAGCCTACCAGACGAGCTAAACACATACATGAGAGCACCAGCTGTTTCGGAAGACAGTGTGATCACGCTCTCCGCAGTCGATGTATGTGAGTAAGACCTTTAAACAGGTCAACATTCCCAAGGCCGCAGGGCCAGACGGATTACCAGGACGTGTGCTGCGGGCATGCACTGATCAACTGGCAAGTGTCTTCACTGAGATTTTCAACCTCTCCCTGTCCGAGTCTGTAATACCAACATGTTTTAAGCAGACCCTCATARTCCCTGTGCCCAAGAACACTAAGGTAACCTGCCTAAACGACTACTGACCYGTAGCACTCACATCTGTAGCCATGCAGTGCCTTGAAAGGCTGGTCATGGCTCACATCAATACCATCATCCCGGAAACCCTAGACCCACTCCAATTTGCATACCACCCCAAGAGATCCACAGATKATGCATTCTCCACAATKCCCTTTCCCACCTGGACAAAAAGGAACACCTATGTGAGAATGCTATTCATTGACTACAGCTCAGCGTTCAACATTATAGTACCCTCAAAGCTCATCAATAAGCTAAGGACCCTGGGACTAAACACCTCCCTCTGCAACTGGATCCTTGACTTCCTGACGGGCCGCCCCAGGTGGTAAGGGTAGGTAACAACACATCCGCCACACTGATCCACAACACAGGTGCCCCTCCGGGGTACGTGCTCAGTCCCCTCCTGTACTCCCTGTTCACTCATGACTGCACGGCCAGGTACCACTCCAACACCATCATTTAAATTTGCCGATGACACAACAGTGGTAGGCCTGATCAACGACAAGACAGCCTATAGGGAGGAGGTCAGAGACCTGGCCATGTGGTGCCAGGACAACAACCTCTCCCTCAACGTGATCAAAACAAAGAAGATGATTGTGGACTACAGGAAAAAGAGGACCGAGCATTGCCATTTCCATCGACGGGGCTGCAGTGGAGCAGGTTGAGAGCTTCAAGTTCCTTGGTGTCCACATCACCAACAAACTATCATTGTCCAAGCACACCAAGACAGTTGTGAAGAGGACACGACAAAACCTATTCCCCCTCAGGAGACTGAAAAGATTTGGCATGGGTCCTTAGATCCTCAAAAGGTTCTACAGCTGCACCATCGAGAGCATCCTGACTGGTTGCATCACTGCCTGTCCGACCGCAAGGCACTACAGAGGGTAGTGCGAACAGCCCAGTACATCACTGGGGCCAAGTTTCCTGCCATCCAGGACCTCTATACCAGGCGGTGTCAGAGGAAGGCCCTACAAATAGTCAATGACTCCAGCCACCCTAGTCATAGACTGTTCACTCTGCTACCGCACGGCAAGTGGTAGGGGAGCGCCAAGTCTAGGTCCAAGATGCTTCTAAACAGCTTCTACCCCCAAGCAATAAGACTCCTGAACATCTAGTCAAATGGCTACCCAGCCCCCCACCCCCCACCCCCTCTTTACACCACTGCTACTCTCTGTTGTCATCTTTAATAACTCTACCTACATGTACATACTACCTCACATAACCGGTGCCGCGCACATTCACTGTGTATCGGTACCCCCCTGTATATAGCCTCGCTGTTGTTATTTTACTGCTGCTCTTTAATTACTTGTTACTTTTATCTCTTATTCTTATCTGTATTTTTTGAAACTACATTGTTGGTTAGGGGCTCGTAAGTAAGCATTTCACTGTAAGGTCTACACCTGTTGTATTCGGCGCATGTGAAATAATTACATTTGATTTGATTTGACTAATTCCGCTCCAGCCATTACCAAAAGCCCATCCTCCCAATTAAGGTGCACCAACCTCCTGTGATATATATATACAGTACCAGTCAAAAGTTTGGACACACCTACTCATTCCAGGGTTTTTCTTATTTTTACTATTTTCTAGATTGTTGATTAATAGTGAAGACATCAAAACTATGAAATAACACATAAGGAATCATGTAGGACCAAAAAAGTGTTAAACAAATCAAAATATATGTTATATTTGCGATTCTTCAAAGTAGCCACTCTTGCCTTGATAACAGCTTTGCACACTCTTGGCATTCTCTCTAACAGCTTCATGGGGTAGTCATCTGGAATGCATTTCAATTAACAGGTGTGCCTTGCTAATTTGTGGAATTTCTTTCCTTCTTAATGCATTTGAGCCAATCAGTTGTGTTGTGACAAGGTAGAGGTGGTAACAGAATATAGCCCTATTTGGTAAAAGACCAAGTCCATATTACGGCAAGAACAGCTCAAATAAGCAGAGAACGACAGTCCATCATTACTTTAAGACATGAAGGTCAGTATTCCAGAAAATGTTAAGAACTTTTAAAGTTTTCTCAAGTGCAGTCGCAACAACCGTCAAGCGCTATGATGAAACTGGCTCTCATGAGGACTGCCACAGGAAAGGAAGACCCCGAGTTACCTCTGCTGCAGAGGATAAGTTCATTAGAGTTACCATCTTCAGAAATTGCAGCCCAAAKAAATGCTTCACAGAGTTCAAGTAACAGACACATCTCAACATCAATTGTTCAGARGAGACAGTGTGAATCATGCCTTTATGGTCGAATTCCTGCAAAGAAACCACTACTAAAGGACACCAATAATAAGAAGCGACTTGCTTGGGCCAAGAAACATGAGCAATGGATATTAGACGGGTGGAAATCTGTCCTTTTGATCTGATGAGTCCAAATATGAGATTTTTGGTTCCAAACGCTGTGTCTTTGTGACCGCATGTGTGGTTCCCACTGTGAAGCATGGAGGAGGAGTTGTGATGGTGTGGGGGTGCTTTGCTGGTGACACTGTCKGTGATTTATTTAGAATTCAAGGTACACTTAACCAGCAGCGATACACCATCCCATCTGGTTTGTGTTTAGTGGGACTATMATTTGTTTTTCAACAGGATAATGACCCAACACACTGTGTAAGGGCTATTTGACCAAGAAGGAGAGTGAGGGGGTGCTGCATCAGATGACCTGGCCTCCACAATCACCCGACCTCAACCCAATTGAGATAGTTTGGKATGAGTTGGACCACAGTGAAAGAAAGAATTCCAAGAGTGTGCAAAGCTGTCATCAAGGAAAWGGGTGGCTACTTTGAAGAATGTAAAATCCAAAATGTATTTTGATTTGTTTAACACTTTTTTGGTTACTACCTGATTCCATATGTTTTATTTCATAATTTTGATGTCTTCACTATTATTCTACAATCTAGAAAATAGTAAAAATGAAGAAAAACCTTTGAATGAGTAGGTATGTCCAAACTTTTGACTGGTACTGTGTATATAAAGAGTATTTGAATAGGTCAAATACATCAGGAATTCTTGATGAATCTGGGGGAAATTCTCCTCCCTCTCTATCTCTTTCTCTCTTTCTTTCTTTATCTTTCTGTAGGTAGGGGAGTTCCGGATCCACGCAGCAGAGTGGACGGCAAACGTGTCGGCTGAGTTCAAGGAGACGCGGCGTCGCCTGAGCGTAGACATCTCRAACAAGTTTGAGCGTGCCGCCTCCATTAAGCGTCGACTGTCCTCAGAGCTGGGCCTCAACCCCATCACCCAGGAGATGACCCCGGGCAGGAGGACGCTGTCCGTGAACCTGGGGCCAGGGGATGAGAGGGAGGCCTACCCCAACCTGACTCTCTCCCTCACTCCTGTACCTGGAGCCCTGGCCCGCAATGGCAGTGGACTCTACCTGAACGGACTCAGTCCGGACTACGCTGAGGTAGCCATCATAGAGAGCCTCTAGTGATGAGACACCGGGGTTGTGGAAGGAACATGGAGGTGAGACACATTTATGGTCATCAGTGGAGATCATTAAGTGAGACTAGCACACACACGCTTGTGTGTTYATGCTCACACTTGTGTGTTCATGCTCACACTTGTGCTCATTGGTTAAGAGGCTGGTTGGAGAGACAGATAGACACTTCAAGTTGAGATCTCAGGCATACTGTAGGTGAGTTTTCAGACATACACACATGCACACACGYATGTTCGTCAAAGGTGATGAGATACAAACACACACTAGGCTGTGCAGTGATCGATTGAGTGCTGTGAGGGAGAGAGACACTGGTCGATCATCACTTACAGTAGATCGATCATCACACACAAATACAAACACACACACTAATTGATGGAGCTTGTGGAGAGACACACGCATTAATGCTCCCACTCCACCTGAATACACAGAGAGGCTCTGAAGTCTGCATCAGATGAAGAGGTTCTTCACTGTCCAACACTGTATCATCCAAGATGAAACTTTCTCTAAGGCCTTTTACCCAACAAGTGTTAGGTTCTCACCAGGAGGCAACAATAATCACCAAACTTACGGAGCATGAAGTTGATGTATTTCCAAGATTGTGTCTTTTTTCGTTTCAGTTGACACTTTTGTATGGTTCGTGTATTCAGACTACTAGGGCAGCATTTATTTAATGCCTTGCTTTCAGTAATGACACCGCTTACAGTTTTAAAGCAGAATGTTTGGATCATTTTTTTACCTTCAAGAAGGACATGCAGCTTTTTACCTAAGGAATATTCCAAGTGCCTTAAATATTGGAAGAACACTTTGAACAGTGTTTTGGATTGCCGGTGCATGTTGGACTGAGTCTTATCTATCTGGTTCGTTATCAAGTCTTAATTCTTACTTAAGCAATCCTTGAGAATATTTGTACATTATTTATGCGTCTTTTAGAGAACACAGCAACACATCAAGTAACAAGGAGAAGGTGCATGGAAGGATATGAACTTTGACYTTTTGAAGTGGAGATTTAACAGAAGACAAAGCATACAAGCATATTTCCGATTGGAGCTGGACTGACTGGGATATTTCTGACCTCTTTGTCTGTGTGTGTCAACCATTTTGTCCCTGTTACTGTCCCATTGTCCCCTGCATGCAATGGTGACTTTGTCATTCAGGCGCATTACTGATAGAATGTCACTCTCTTCCTCCTACTCCTCCTGTTCCCCTCCTCTCCTCTTCATCCCTCCTCCTCTCCTCCCACTCATAGACAAACGTAGACACTCTATTTATCAAAGAGAGAAATGGTCCTACAGAAGCATATCAACCATTCACCTCTATGGTTGCCTTCAATAACTCTGTATCCCAACAACTCATCCATGTATGTGGAAATAGTAAGGTAAGATATGTATTTATCTCAATGTTAAGTCCATCAAAAGCAGAAGTGATCTGCACACATAGTACAAAGACTCTAAGATTCTTCTTTTGCCATCTTTGGTTGGTTTTCTTAACGCAGCAGGGGGRGGGAGAGGGGGTGTTAAACACAGAGGTTTTGGCTAATGCTTCGTCATTTAGTCCCTCACTTGGTCTGCACATCACTATTTCTGGGGTTAAACAGAATACTCATCATAAAAAACCCTCTTCCTGTGTCCACCTGTGAATAACAGTATGCTATCTAAGCAAAGCTCGAGGAAGACAGGGCTTATATCATGGAGTTCCATATTGATGAATACTTCTCAATGGGTGGTGGATGTAGAAGGCAGATTAGGGAAATAGCTTGGTAGCCTCAAGGTTTAATCCGGCTTCTCTCCTCTGACAGGCTATTCATCATGTTGGATAGAAATATATTTGGGACATACATATATTGTATTTTCTTATACAAATCAGGCCCATTTTATGCATTTTACTCACTGTTTATTTTGATTGGGTGTGTGGGTAATGGGCATGGTTATTGGCATGGTTATGGGCTTGGTTATGCAATGTGTTATAAGGCTGAGGGGAGACGCAATGAAGAAATGACTTGGATTGTTACTTCAATGAAGGGGGATGCAATGAAGAAATGACTTGGATTGTTACTTCAATGAAGGGGGATGCAATGAAGAAATGACTTGGATTGTTACTTCAATGAAGGGGGATGCAATGAAGAAATGACTTGGATTGTTACTTTAATGTGTCTTTAATGTGTCTTTAACTTTAATTATTTTTTCTGTGCTTTCTTATTTCCAATCACGTTTTTAATGTCATATCTTGCCAAAACATCACACATGTACCTCTCATGTGCATCATACAATACAGAACAAAGTGTCTTACAAATGCCCATTTCATCAAGAAACAGGTTTACATTCAATTTTTGAACAGAGTAATGGTTGTTAACTGAAAGTATGAATGTTTGAATGGTGAGAAAGCAGCCAGGTCACCTGTGATACAAATCAGTATTTGAAATCCATCCATTTTTTTTTATTTAACCTTTATTTAACTAGGCAAGTCAGTTAAGAACAATTAAGAACAAATTCTTATTTACAATGACGSCTTACACCAGCCAAACCCAGATGACGCTGGGCCAATTGTGCACCGCCCTATGGGACTCCCAATCACAGCCAGTTGTGATACAGCCTGGATTCAAACCAGGGTGTCTATAGTGACGCCTACTAGCACTGAGATGCAGCGCCTTAGACTGCTGCACCACTCGGGAGCCCATGTCTGCAGATTTGGGAGATGACATGGAAACCGGGCATTAGGGGCAACAGTGAGGGCTGTAACCAAGTAGTTTTCGGGTTTGCTAGGGCATTGTGGACAGGGATGGTGGATGGGTGTAAGCAGCTGCCTCTAGTGCTAACGGTTGCATGTTTGAATCCAGCAATAGAAAGTTGTTTTTGAGATTTGGTATAGGCTTAAAACAAAAATCTATTTCATCCATCTGCTTCCAGTGCCAAAGGTTGCATATTAGAATCCAGAGATAGAAAGTAGTTTTGTAGATTTTTGTTTTAAACCTATCCGAAACCTTAACCCTTACCTTAACCATTCAGAGTTAATGCCTAACTTTAAGATTCCGGAGTTAATGCCTAAACGTAACCTTTAAACACTTCGAAATGTGACYTTTGGAACTACTTTGAATTTTGACGTTTGAGTAACATGGATGAACGTCTAATGTGAGAGCATGTTGGAGAAACAAATGTTTATTTACAGTACAAATCTGAGCAGGCATCATTGCCATCACGGCACTATTTTATGTGTACAGTACAGTATAAAAGTGAATCATGTGTTACTGGGGGGGAAAGAAATCCAATGACAGGTTTGTCCTATTTCCAAGAAGTGTCAAGAAGTGTCCTAATACTCTTAAATGGTGTATTTTCCTTGTCTCCTTAGCATTCCTTTATGACCCCCGATGTCAAATGACTGCATAGGTTTTCTCCCATAGCTATAATCTGCCATATCCTATCAAATCAAGTGATCATGACGAACAAGGAGACGAGGATAGAGTAGAAAGCTATTTATTAGTATTGGGACAGTCCATTATCAGTGTGGTTATGAGGGAGAATGCTCACACAGTTTAGAGCAGAGGCCCATGGGAGTTCACTCGTACGACTTCTGCCCGGGCTGTTGTATGATGGACAGGCACTGTAAGGAGTTCTGTCACCACCAGAGAAAAACTAGCGCATCACGTTATATAAGCATATCTACAGCCCACAGGGGGATTCAGAGAGAGAGAGAGAGAGAGAGAGAGAGAGAGCGTGTGTGAGCGTGTGTGTGTGTGTGTGTGTGTGTGTGTGTGTGTGTGTGTGTGTGTGTGTGTGCGTGCGTGTGCGTGTGCATGCGTGCGTGCGCATACATGTAGTATATGTGATCATCACTAATCATTTTCCATCCCCCCCTGAAGGATCTTGGTAGTGTCACATAATTTTTCAAGGTTAAAGACATGTCATGATCACGTCTGTGGTTTGCATCAATGTCCAGACTCAAGCATTTTGAAATTTTCTCAGCCTTTTATATAGAAATGGATATTGAGAGTCATTATGAATGTAAACATGCTCATGATCTAACATTGTGATGTATGTGTGCCCAGAAGCATTCAAGTTGTCTCGATGATTACAACGTATATCAAGAGAAAAGAACAGTTAGTTCTTTCATTTATTTCTAATAAACGGATGTGTATATAACACCATTTTGCATGTTATTTACTACTTCCAGTGTTTGTAAATGCATATATATTTCCAGCTGTGCTTTGCTTCCAATAAGAGGTTTGGAYGACAATTTTTCCATTTATCATGAAATTAAAAAAAAGTCTGTGTGAATTCTTCAGACCMCGACAACCTTAAAGTATTTTTATATGAAGTACTCTCAAGATCAATGCTTTGTTCCTGCACAGAAAGCAACACTCAGAGCCAGAAGAATGCAATTAACAGGAGAAG
Source organism: Salvelinus sp. IW2-2015 (assembly GCF_002910315.2). Classification (NCBI taxonomy): domain Eukaryota; kingdom Metazoa; phylum Chordata; class Actinopteri; order Salmoniformes; family Salmonidae; genus Salvelinus; species Salvelinus sp. IW2-2015. The sequence goes on along the minus strand of NC_036854.1, from coordinate 21,093,206 downwards.
GAAACGTGAATGTGACTCAATGTACAGACTGACAGTATACTGTACCAAGCTTTCACTCTCTAGACCTTGACCAGACACAATACAATACATAAAAGGTTGTTATTGCAGATTGCTAGATGGCATTACGTAATGTCAGTTGTAAATGCAATAACTAATGCTTGTGATTCTAACCCCAGCTGGTTGTCCTTTGTTCTGTATAAATCCTTTCTGAAAATGGCCGTGCCTCAAAATGCAGAAGAACATAGACCCTACTGTAGCTTTGACCGAACTGCTATAAGCTTTAAGACTCCCTCAGATATCATTGTGAGTGGGGAAGGCAATCCTCAATAAGATTATGTAATTATTATCTAATGAAAGGTTTGGGTTTCTGAATCACAGGTGTGTGAAGCGGGAGAACATGTTCTATGTGACCTCACAGGTACAGTGTACAGAGCCTAATCATCCAATCATTGCATCAGAACAGTGAAAAAAAAGAACATTGCATTAGCAGAACACTTGAGATGTTCRCCCTGGCCCTGTCCACAGAGACAGGTCTAATCAGACACAGATGCTCAACCTCAGCTGCCTTACTGTACAGTATACAAATGTAATAAAAATWAAAAACAGAAATACCTTATCTTCTTATRGCTGCATCCCGCTACCGGGATCGATATGACAACAGCCAGTGAACGTGCAGGGCGCCAAATTCAAACAACAGAAATCTCATAATTAAAATTCCTCAAACATACATGTGTCTGATATCATTTTAAAGGTAATCTTGTATTTAATCCCACCAAAGTGTCCGATTTCAAATATGCTTTTCAGCGAAAGCACTACAAACGGTTATGTTAGGTCACCACAAAACCACAATAAGCACAGCCATTTTTCCAGCGAAAGATAGCAGTCAGAAAAAGCAGAAATAGAGATAAAAYTWATCACTAACCTTTGATTATCTTCATCAGATGACACTCATAGGACTTCATGTTACACAATACATGCATGTTTTGTTTGATAAAGTTCATATTTATAACAAAAAATTGGAGTTTACATTGGCGCGTTACATTCACTAGTTCCAAAAACATCAAGGGATTTTGCATAGCCACATTGTTTCAACAGAAATACTCATCATAAATGTAGATGATAATACAAGTTATACACATGGAATTATAGATATACCTCTCCTTAATGCAACCGCTGTGTCAGATTTCAGAAAAACTTTACGGAAAAAGCAAATCATGCAATAATCTGAGACGRAGCTCAGAACAATAGCCAAATTAGCCGCCATGTTGGGGTCAACAGAAACCAGAAAATACATGATAAATGTTTCCTTACCTTTGATGCACTTCATCAGAATGCAGTCCTAGGAATCCCAGGTCCACAATAAATGCTTGATTTGTTCGATAATGTCCGTTATTTATGTCCAGAAAGCTACTTTGGTTAGTGCCTTTGGTAAACAATTCCAAAGTCACAAAGCGCCTCCACTATAACGTGACGAAATGTCCAAAAGTTCCGTAACAGTCAGTAGAAACATGTCAAACGATGTACTGAATCAATCTTTAGAATGTTGTTAACATACATCTTGAATAACATTCCAACCGGAGAATTAGATTGACTTCAGAAGAGCGGTGGAACGGAGGTACTCCTCATGTGAAGGCGCATGGTGAAAGCATGCTCAGCTCGTGGCAGTGATTACTCATTCCTGTCTCCTTCGGCCCCCTTCACATTAGAGTCATCAGACAAAGTTCTATTGACTGTTGACATCTAGTGGAAGCCGTAGGAAGTGAAAACTCATCAATATCTCGCTGTAATTTCATTGAGAGCTTGGTTGAAAATCTGCCACCTCAGAAAAAATTCAAACAGGAAGTGGAAMTTCTCAGGTTTTTGCCTGCCATATGAGTTCTGTTATACTCACAGACATAATTCAAACAGTTTTAGAAATGTCAGAGTGTTTTCTATCCAATACGAATAATAATATGCATATATTAGCAACTGGGACTGAGGAGCAGGCAGTTTACTATGGGCACCTCTGTGCACCTTTCATCCAAGCTACTCAATACTGCCCCTGCAGCCATAAGAAGTTATATACTGTAACTATTCAGACCATTTGCTATGAGACTCGAAATTAAACTAAGGTACATCTTGTTTCCGTTGATTATCCTTGAGATGTTTCAACAACTTGATTGGAGTTCACCTGTGGTAAATTCAAATGATAGGTGTGTGACTTTCCAAATCATACCCAATCTATATAAGGTCCCMCAGTTGACAGTGCATGTCAGAGCTCCGAGATAGGATTGTGTCAAGGCACATACCTGAGGAAAGGTACCAAATCATTTCTGCAGCATTGAAGGTCCCAAAGAACACAGTGGCCTCCATCATTCTTAAATGGAAGAAGTTTGGAAACACCAAGACTTTTCCTAGAGCTGGTCGCCCAGCCAAACTGAGCAATCGGGGGAGAAGGGCCTTGGTCAGGGAGGTGACCAAGAACCCAATGGTCTCTCTGACAGAGCTCCAGAGTTCCTCTGTATAGATGGGAGAACCTTCCAGAAGGACAACCATCTCTGCAGCATTCCACCAATCAGAACTTTATGGTAAAGTGGCCAGACGGAAGCCACTCCTCAGTAAAAGGCACATGACAGCCCGCTTGGAGTTTGCYAAAAGACACCTAAAGACACTCAGACCACRAGAAACAAGATTCTCTGGTCTGATGAAACCAAGATTGAACTCTTTGGCCTGAWTGCCAAGCGTCACGTCTGGAGGAAACATGGCACCATCCYTATGGTGAAGCATGGTGGTGGCAGCATTATGCTGTGGGGATGTTTTTCAGCGGCAGGGACTGTGAAACTAGTCAGGATTGAGGGAAACATGAACAGAGCAAAGTACAGAGAGATCCTTGATAAAAACCTGCTTCAGAGCGCTCAGGACCTCAGAATGGGGGCGAAGGTTCACTTTCCAACAGGACAACGACCCTAAGCAAACAGCCAAGACAAWGCAGGAGTGGCTTCGGGACAAGTTTCTGAATGTCCTTGAGTGGCCCAGCTAGAGCCTGGGCTTGAACCCGATCGAACATCTCTGGAGAGACCTGARAATAGCTGTGCAGCGACGCTCCCCATCCAACCTGACAGAGCTTGAGAGGATCTGTAGAGAAGAATGGGAGAAACTTCCCAAATACAAGTGTGCCAAGCTTGTAGCATCATAACCAAGAAGACTCAAGGCTGTAATCACTGTCAAAGGTGGTTCAACGAAGTACTGAGTAAAGGGTCTGAATACTTATGTAAATGTGATATTTCAGTTTTATAGAAAACAGTTTTTGCTTTGTCATTATGGGATATTGTGTGTAGATTGACGTGGGGGRAAAACGATTTAATCTATTTTAGAATAAGGCTGTAACGTAACAAAATGTGGAAAAAGTCAAGGGGTCTGAATACTTTCCGAATGCACTGTATGTACACTACCTTTCAAAAGTCAATTTGAAATGTCCTTGTTTTTGAAAGAAAAGCTAATTTTTTTGWCCATTAAAATAACATCAAATTGATCAGAAATACAGTGTAGACATWGTTAATGTTGTAAATGACTATTGTAGCTGGAAACTGCTGGAAAACCTATATAGGCGTACAGAGGCCCATTATCAGCAACCATCACTTCTGTGTTCCAATGGCACGTTGTGTTAGCTAATCCAAGTTTATCATTTTAAAAGGCTAATTGATAATTAGAAAACCATTTTGCCATTATGTTAGCACAGCTGAAAACTGTTGTTCTAATTAAAGAAACAATAAAACTGGCCTTCATGAGACTAAATTTACTTTTTTTTCAAAAACAAGGACATTTCTAAGTGACCTCCAACTTTTGAATGGTAGTGTATATGCAACTGCCAGAATAATAGAAACACCAACATAAAGTGTTTTAATAGGGAGTTGGGCCGCCACAAGCCTCCAGAACAGCTTCAATGCGCCTATGCATAGATTCTACAAGTGTCTGGAACTCTTTTGGAGGTATAACACATTCTTCCAAGAGAAATTCTATCATCTGGTGTTTTGTTGGTGGTGGAAAACGCTGTCTCAGGCGCCACTCCAGAATCTCCCATAAGTGATCAATTGGGTTGAGATCTGGTCACTGAGACGGCCATGGCATATGGTTTACATCGTTTTCATGCTCATAAAAACCATTCAGTGACCACTCGTGCACCGTGGATGTGGGCATTGTCATCCACTATCAAGATAAGGTGATCAGTCAGAATGGCTGTGTATTTACTGTCGTTTACCTTGCCCTCTAAGGGGTTAAGTAGACCTAAACCATGCCAGAAAAATACACCCACACCACAACAGAGCTGCCAGAACCCTCAATTACTCAAGTCTTTCCATTCTTTTTGGCAGTTACCTGTATTTTACAATGACCTACATACTTGACATAACTCACTACATGACAATCCACACACGCACGCACACACGAACCAAGCCTTTATTTCCTGTCTAGACATGATTGAATGACTGATTGAAGGATTGACTGATTGACTGAGTTCTTAATGYGTTTGTACTCTGTCACATCAGACTGAAAAGGATGTGTCAGGCTCAGTCAGACAGGGATCATCTGAGGACRAGTCAAGACAAGCTGGTGTTAGATTGAGAGATGCTAGAGCTGTGTGTGGTTGTGCGTGTGGGGGGGGGCATAGAGGAGGAAGGTTTGATCTGATTTCTACATCACTGAGAGTCTTTTAAAACATTATTATTCTGTTCATTATTGTACACTTGGATTTTGTTCTTTAACTTTTACCTCCTTTAGTSATGAGATAAGCCTCTGCTAAGCTAGATGCTGTCCATTGATTTAAAGCATTTCCCAGCCACTGCTTCCAAACCTAGAGGAGGCAATGTACGAAAAATGCTAGCACTGTGACACTTGCTATTGCCAAACTGCCTCGTTAGGAAAATGYAATACCATGCAGTCATGTATAGCAAAAGCAACAGAGCATCTCATGAAATGGAGAGTATAGGTTTTATGTTCTCATCAATGGTCTTTGTGAGGTAGCTTTAGGCCACTCAAACTGTTTCAGAGTGACTTCATTGATTCTCAGACAATAGGGTTGTTCACCAAATTCCATGTTCTAAGAAACGAGAGGAAGAGACATTTTTGATTCTGAGAAAACCTCTGACTGTCACTGTCACCCTGCTTTCATCCTCTACAGACAATAGCCTCAAGATTCAGTTAATGATCACAGCAGCTCAAATGGAGGGGAAAAACACGGCTTGATTAATTTTTTATTTCACAGGCCAGAGTTTGAAAGCTGCTAATCTAATAAATAACTGCTGAGAACAACAGTAACACAACAATAAAGGAACAGTAAAACTGATGCAGCAAGGTACATCACACTTTTTTAAAGATCAATAAAAACTAGTGGTTTGGAAATGTGTTATTAGACTTGTGGTTTAGTTAAAAACCTATTTACTGTGTCCTTAAAGAGCCCTATTCAACCAACCACTGTGATACCAGCTTTCTGGAAACAGGACAAAACACATAATTCTTCAAAAAGGCACATTTGGAATTGTTAACAACATTTTTCTCAGACATATACACTGTGTGTACAAAACATTAAGGACACCTGCTCTTTCCATGACAAACTGACCAGGTGAATMCAGGTGAAAGCTATGATCCGTTATTGATGTCCCTTGTTAAAACCACTTCAATCAGTGTAGATGAAGGGRAGGAGACGGGTTAAAGAAGGATTTTCAAGCCTTGCGACAACAGAGACATGGATTGTGTGTGTGCCATTCAGAGGACAACGGGGCAAGACAAGATTTAAGTGCCTTTGACMTGGGTATGGTAGTAGGTGCCAGATGCACCGGTTTGTGTCAAGAACTGCAACGCTGCTGGGTTTTTCACACCCAAAGGACATCCAGCCAACTTGACACAACTGTGGGAAGCATTGGAGTCAACATGGGACAGCATCCCTGTGGATCGCTTTCCACACCTTGTAGACTTCATGCCCCAATGAATTGATGCTGTTCTGAGGGCAAAAGGGGGGGGGTGCAACTCAATATTAGAAAGGTGTCCATAATTGTTTGTACACTCAGTGCCTTCAGAAACTATTCATACTGCTTGACATACTGCTTTTACTGTGTGACAGCCTGAATTMAAAATGGATTAAATCTTTTTTTCTCACCCATCTACACGTAATACCCCATAATGAAAACAGGTTTTTAGAAGTCTGCAAATTTATTGAAAATGAAATACAGAAATATGTAATTTACGTAAGTATTCACACCCCTGAGTCAATACTTTGCAGAAGCACCTTTGGCAGCAATTAGAGCTGTGAGTCTTTCTGGGTAAGTCTCTAAGAGCCTTCCACATCTGGATTGTGCAACATTTGTCCATTATTCTTTTCAAAATTCTTCAGGTTCTGTCAAATTGGTTGTTAATCATTGCAAGACAACCATTTTCAGGTCTTGCCATAGATTTTCAAGTAGATTGAAGTCAAAACTCTAACTCGGCCAATCAGGAACATTCACTGTCTTCTTGGTAAGCAACTCCAGTGTAGATGTGGCCTTGTGTTTTAGGTTATTGTCCTGCTGAAAGGTGAATTATGGAAAGTAGTGTCTGGTGGAAAGCAGACTGAACCAGGTTTTTGTCTAGGATTTTGCCTGTGCTTAGCTCCATTCCGTTTCTTTCATATCCTAAAAAACTCCCCTGTCCTTAACGATTACAAGCATACCCATAACATAATGCAGCCCCCACTATGCTTGAAAGAGTGGTACTCAGTAATGTGCTTTATTGGATTTGCCCCAAACATAAGACTTTATATTCCAGACAAAACATGTATTGCTTTGCTAMATTTTTTGCAGTATTACTTTAGTGCCTTGTTGCGAACAAGATGCATGTTTTGCAATATTTTTATTCTGTACAGCCCTCCTTCTTTTCACTCTCTAATTAGGTTAGTATTGTGGAATAACTACAATGTTGTTGATCCATCCTCAGTTTTCTCCTATCACAGCCATTAAACTCTGTAACTGTTTTAAAGTCACCATTGGCTTCATGGTGAAATCCCTGAGCGGTTTCCTTCGTCTCCGGCAACTGAGTTAGGAAGGACATCTATATACTGTATTTGTAGTGACTTGGTGTATTGATACACCATCCAAAGTGTAATTAATAACTTCACCATGCTCAAAGGGATATTCAATGTCTGCTTTTCTAAATACTTATGAGGCACTGGAAMACCTCCCTGGTCTTTGTGGTTGATCCTGTTTTTGAAAATGACTGCTCGACGGAGGGACCGTTACAGTGAATTGTATGTGTGGGGTACAGAAATAAGGTAGCCATTCAAAAATCATGTTCAACGCTATAATTGCAAACAGAGTGAGTCCATGCAACTTATTATGTGACTTGTTAAGAAAATGTTTACTTCTGAACTTATTTAGGCTTGCCTTAACCAACGGGTTGAATAGTTATCACTCCAGACATTTCAGCTTTGAATTTTGAATTTAAATATTTAAAAWATACTAAAACTTAATTTCACTTTGACATTATGGGGTATTGTCTGCAGGCCAGTGACAAAACATCTAAATGTAATACATTTTAAATTCAAGCTTTTACACAACAAAATGTGGAAAAATTCAAGGGGTGTTAATACTTTCTGAAGGCACTGTAACGTTGAACATGGCTACTCTTCCGTTGCAGGGGACAAGTGGTGTGTTTGACTGTTTGACCTTTATGTTGCCTGTGACAGGGTGTCCATGGTGCTGTCCATGGAGCTGTGGGGTCCCCTCCCATGCTGAGAGGATGAATAGTCCTCTGACCTTCTCTCTGCCCAAGCCCACCTACTGGGTGGCTAGATAAAACATGGGCTGGTGTCAGGGTGTTATTTTAGGAATCAGATTCATGTTATGAGATGTTATACCGCATTGTGGCCCCTACATTACAGCACTATACTGGAGCCATTGTTTAATTAACTCTGTCTTCCAAGCATATCCACATGGTTAATTAATGTGGTTCATTCAGTATCTTGTTTGTGTTTTGATGTCATCTTTATTAACTGCTCTGTTCTTCCAACATTTCCACAAGTGACTTTTCATTTTTGGGTCTTTCCATGTCATTTCAGCAAGCCATGACACCCACCATCTCAGATTGTTTCTGAAATCATTTCTGTAGTTAAAAACAGTTACGATTAGCATTCCTGCAAGATCATTTTATTGAAATATAATTAGATCTCTGAGAAATTAAGCTAATTGATCACAGCTAAGTTGGCCATTTTAATTTATAGCATTTATATAWTATTCAACAAATATAGTATTTAACATCCAATTTGGAACAACAAAACAAGAAACAAGCAGAATATCATGACAGAAGGTCAACCAATAGAGGCCAAGTCTTTGAAAGCTACATCCTCTGCAGATGGAGAGGGTCAGTTTATGACTTGAGCGGATGGAGCTGGTCAGAGGATGGTAAATGATGGCGATGGAGTCTGCTGGTGATCTTGTGGACGGCAAGTCTGGGAATCAGCCTGAGTCATATAGCCACTGGACTTTTCCTCTTCCACTCTGTGAATCACCCACTAGGGTGAGCCACGGCAACTGGGCGCCAGAAAGCTCACCACACTAAGATAAAAATAGTAACCAGTCAACCTCTCTACGAGCCCTCTGCCTCAGCACTGTTGTATTCCTCCATCCCTTATTCTTGTCACGCTTCAAGCAACTCTTCACATGATGTTATCAAAGATCAGGAACTGGCAGCCAGGATATAGGATGGGACAACTTCAGTGACTAATTTATCTGAACAGGGGGGAATCACCAATTCACTGGGTATACATTACATAGGATGAAGAAATAATACTCGGGGGGGAGGGTGGTGGAATTTTTTGAGGTGGAACGACCCTTTTAGCAATTCTCTGTGTCTGAGAGATGCAGGAGACAGCACGGTGGTTGCTATAGAAACAGTTCATTAGGGCTGAGAGCTTGGGTAATGTTTTGTATCTGCAGCACCAGGCGTGCGAGGGGAAGCTATATTCCCCTGACAGACAGATAGACATACAGACTAGGCCTATGCATAGCCTCGGGACGATGTTTGAGTTGGGAGTGCTGGAGTGCGGGGGGGGGGGGGGGGGGGGTCCTTTCTAATAAATAATGCATCTACACTGAGTATAAAAACAATAAGAACAGTTGCTCTTTCTATTGAGCAGGTGACTGAGCAGGTGAATCCAGGTGAAAGCTATGATCCGTTATTGATGTCCCTTGTTAAATCCACTTAAATCAGTGTAGATGAAGGGGATGAGGATTTTTAAGCCTTGAGACAATTGAGACATTGATTGTGTATGTGTGCCATTCAGAGGGTGAATGAGCAAGACAAAATATTTAAGTGCCTTTGACCTGGGTATGGTAGTAGGTCCCAGGTGCACCGGTTTGTGTTAAGAACTGCAATGCTGCTGGGTTTTTCATGCTCAATAGTTTGCCGTGTGTATCAAGAATGGTCCACCAGCCAAAGGACATCCAGCCAACTTGACACAACTGTGGGAAGCAWTGGATTCAACATGGGCCAGCCTCCCTGTTGAACACCTAAGACACCTTGTAGAGTCCATGCCCTGACGAATTGAGGCTGTTCAGAGGGCTTTTTCTTCTTATTTATAATAATTTGTTTTATCATTATTATTATTATATATATGTAAAACTTGTTTTGTTTCATTCTCTTAACATTTTCATTGACTAAATTCAGTTCAATCTGTCTTTTTAATTGTGTGCTCTATATTTAGTTTAACATTGGTTAGTTTAACATAGGCCTGTTGTAAAATAAATATAATTAGCATATTGCTGTCATTGGTTGGGTATGGTAGGCACTATTTTTTCTTGGTAATTGCTGCAATATAGTCTGTTCAAAATGTTTGTTCAAAACCAGTTCGCAAGTGTTTTGTTTCATTCTGTTGAGATATTTTCTTTGGCCAATTTAAGTTCCAACTGTAATGTCCTATAATACAATTTATGAAATGGATTCCTAAACATTCGGAAAAGGGGATACCTAACCAGTTGCACAACTGAATGCTTTCAACCAAAATGTGTCTTTCACATTTAACCCAAACCCTCTGAATCAGAGAGGTGCGGGAAGGCTGACTTAATCGACATCCACGTCATCATCGCCTGGTGAGCAGTTGTTGTTGGGGGTTAATTGCCTCACTCAAGGGCAGAACGGCAGATTGTTCCACCTTGCTGGCTCAGGGACTTGAAGCAGTGATCTTTCAGTTACTGGCCCAATGCTCTTAACCGCTAGGTTACCTGCCACCTGTGCCTGCACTGCCCTGATTCATTTAGTGTTCAAATCTCTGACAGCTGAACCGTGAGGTGGACAATTATTGTTTTAGCAAGTAAAACCAATAAAACAATAGACTATAAAGTTTTGCATATACTACACATCGAAAAACAAGGAATAGTGTTTTGTCATTTGTTATAGGCTGTTTATAAAGACATGTAAATGTGGCTAATTTAGCCAATATCCCTTGTTTTTTGATGGCGCTGGCTGCGTGGGTGTACACGTTAATGGGTGAAGCATCCAATGCATACGGATGACCAGTACATTTCTCAAACACCCAATAAATGTAAATCTTCCCTGTCACTTGTTTGGCACCTAATTTTGCTAACGGAAACCCTGATATATATTATATATAAACTCAGCAAAAAAAGAAACGTCCTCTCACTGTCAACTGCGTTTATTTTCAGCAAACTTAACATGTGTAAATATTTGTATGAACATAACAAGATCCAACAACTGAGACATAACCTCAACAATTTACACAGACATGTGACTAACAGAAATGGAATAATGTGTCCCTGAACAAAGGGAAGATCAAAATCAAAAGTAACAGTCAGTATATGGTGTGGCCACCAGCTGCATTAAGTACAGTGCATCTCCTCCTCATGGACTACACCAGATTTGCCCCTTCTTGCTGTGAGATGTTACCCCACTCCTCCACTAAGGCACCTGCAAGTTCCCGGACATTTCTGGGGGGAATGCCCCTAGCCCTCACCCTCCGATCCAACAGGTCCCAGACGTTCTCAATGAGATTGAGATCCGGGCTCTTCGCTGACCATGGCAAAACAATGACATTTCTGTCTTGCAGAAAATCATGCACAGAACAAGCAGTATGGCTGGTGGCATTGTCATGCTGGAGGGTCATGTCAGGATGAACCTGCAGGAAGGGTACTACATGAGGGAGGAGGATGCCTTCCCTGTAATGCACAGCGTTGAGATTGCCTGCAATGACAACATGCTCATCCGATGATGCTGTGACACACTGCCCCAGACCATGACGGACCATCCACCTCCAAATCGATCCCGCTCCAGAGTACAGGCCTCGGTGTAACGCTCATTCCTTCGACGATAAACACGAATCCGACCATCACCCCTGGTGAGACAAAACCTCGACTCGCCAGTGAAGAGCACTTTTTGCCAGTCCTGTCTGGTCCAGCGTTGGTGAGTTTTTGCCCATAGGCGACGTTGTTGCCGATGATGTCTGGTGAGGACCTACCTTACAACAGGCCTACAAGCCCGCAGTCCAGCCTCTCTCAGCCTTTTGCGAACAGTCTGAGCACTGATGGAGGGATTGTGCGTTCCTGGTGTAACTCGGGCAGTTGTTGTTGCCATTCTGTACCTGTCCAACAGGTGTGATGTTCGGATGTACCGATCCTGTGCAGGTGTTGTTACACGTGGTCTGCCACTGTGAGGACAATCATCTGTTCGTCCTGTCTCCCAGTAGCGCTGTCATAGGCGTCTCACAGTACGGACATTGCAATTTAGTGCCCTGGCCACATCTGCAGTCCTCATGCCTCCTTGCAGCATGCCTAAGGCACGTTCACGCAGATGAGCAGGTACCCTGGGCATCTTTCTTTTGGTGTTTTTCAGAGTCAGTAGAAAGGCCTCTTTAGTRTCCTACGTTTTCATAACTGTGACCTTAATTGCCTACCGTCTGTAAGCTGTTAGTGTCTTAATGATYGTTCCACAGGTGCATGTTCATTATTTGTTTATGGTTCATTGAACAAGCATGGGAAACAGTGTTTAAACCCTTTACAATTAAGATCTGTGAAGTTATTTGGATTTTTACAAATTATCTTTGAAAGGCAGGGTCCTGAAAAAGGGACGTTTATTTTTTTTCTGAGTTTAGTCTAGGCTACAGTAGGCTACAAAATAAACCTTCCAGTGACACTGACTCACACAATGTTGAAGATGAAGTATAGGCTACTCACCGGTGATGACCGATGCACTCGTGCCAATATCTTAAGATAAGCTACTTTGAAAATCAGTGCTATTCACTCAGAATCACTCAAAATTGTTAGCTTCTACAGCAGACTAGTCTCCTGTTTTCTGCAGTAGGCATTTGCCTGACAGCCACAACCAACCATAGAAATATAATCAATCCATAGATGGCATTTCCCATTCAAGTCAGGAATGGCAGCCATTGCTAGTGTACCCATTAGTTTAACAGTCAAAGTGCCAGGGTTAGAGGTTCCAAAATTCAATGGATTTTATCTCTGGCCACAATGCAACAACTGTTCTATATTTGGTGCACGTGCTGCCCAAATTGCAGCCTTCCCAACTGTAAGTGCTTGTGATAAACATAATCCACAGCAATTTTTTAGAAGCTATTGATCCTCTGTAGCTAAATTAGGCTCTCTGGTGTAGTATTTTATGCTATACATTATGCTCTCTGACGTTCAGACAGGAGTAATATAATATACTGTAGCCTAATTTTGGCCAAATTATTTCATGCAGCACCCCCAGCACCCCTATTTCCCGTGGCTATGGGCCCATGGAATGGAATTGTGTCTGTCTCAGGAGTTAAACTGTTTTAGCGAATAGTGAGTGTTTTGGTAACTGTGAAAGAACCCCAATTGGGAAAAGCATTTGCTGAGGTGTTGTACAGATGTTGTGTGGGAGTACCACTGGGTATATCTTTCATACTCATCTGTAAACAAATGTATCTAGGGGGTTGTAGACCTATTTGAGTGCTTTTATGGCACTGCCTTACAAACAGAGTGTGGGTGCTCACAAAACGTTTACACGGCTTCCCTAAGAGTTCCAACCAGAATTCCAAGCAAAACTATGTCTCCACACACCATTATCCTACCTCAAATGATTCGCTAGGGACATCTCTATGTGCTGATTTACACTCCAATAGACCTTTTTYCTTTTTTACTTATTTGACTGAACCTTCCTCTGGTTCTGATTTGCATAGCAGCTGCCAGATAACAGAGCTGAATCAGTATTCACTTCACAGCTGAGTAAATCAGACTGAGCCTTTATGGAAAGAGGGCAACAGCCACATACCTATCATGTACATTTTGTAAATATTTGTAAAAATGAGTACATTTTTATGGCATTTTTCCCTACAAACTTTTTGTTTTAAGAATGAACAATTAATAAAGCAAAATAATATAATCAAAATCTACCACAGAGTTTCAAGACTGAAGCTGGCAAGTCGTTTGTTTGGCTAGCCAGCTAATGTTAGCTGGCTGGCAATTGTTTTGATTCGAATGCCAGCCAGTGTCTGGAGGTTGAGGATGGAGAGAAGCTCGAAAGCAAGACAGCTGAGGTGTGCAGTGATGAAGATCGTAGGGAGGACTAAGTTACAAGGATACTCTGGGACCAAGTAGGGGACCAAAAGACACTTGATAGCTTCTACCAAGCCATAAGACTGCGGGAGAGTTAATCAAATGGCTACTCAGACTATTTACATTGACCTCCTTTATTATTTATTTGTGTATTTATGTTAATTGTTTTGCACTGACTCACCTGCACTGGCTCTATGCACACTAACTAGATACTATACTACACTGACACACACACACACTGTCAGCGTGTGCGCTACTGGTGTTGAAGTCAGGTGCAGGAGAGCAGAGAGTTGTGATCAGGCGCACACTTTATTCGGCAGAAGCAAACAACCGACGGACGCAACAGTGTCCAACAAAACTCCAGCCAAAGGCAAAAGTGCAAAGCGAATAAACATAATCCACAGCAATTTTTTTAGAAGCTATTGATCCTCTGTAGCTAAATTAGGCTCTCTGGTGTAGTATTTTATGCTATACATTATGCTCTCTGATGTTCAGACATGAGTAATATAATATACTGTAGCCTAATTTTGGCCAAATTATTTCATGCAGCACCCCCACCCCCAAAGTCACAAATAAGCAAAAATGTTTAACAATTAAACATACTCCGGGTTGAAACATAGTACCCGGGGGGGRAAACCAGCTAGGCGCGTCAATACAAAACACGTAACAAAACAATCCCACACAAAGACATGGGGGGAACAGAGGAATATATATATGCAGTTGATTAGGGAATGTAAACCAGGTGTGCGGGGAACAAGACAAAACAAATGGAACAATGAAAAATGGAGCGGCGATGGCTAGAAGGCCGGTGACGTCGACCGCCGAACGCCGCCCGAACAAGGAGGGGAGCCGACTTCGGCGGAAGTCGTGACACACACATACACACACACACTACATACACTCACACACAAAAAACACWCACACATGCATATTGACGCCACACACACTCACACAGACATACTTTCACACTCTTCACATACGCTGCTGCTACTCTCTTTATTATATATCCTGATTGCCTAGTCACTTTTACCAATACCCACATGTACGTACTGTATTCCCTCAATACCTCAACTACCTCGTACCCCTGCACATTGACTCAGTACTGGTATACTCCTTATTGCTTTTATTGTGTTACTATTTCCTTTTTACTTAGCAAATATTTGTCTTACTTTTTTAACTCTGCATTGTTTGGAATGGGCTCGTACGTAAGCATTTCACTGTTAATCTACACCTGTTGTATTCAGCGCACGTGACCAATAACATTTTATTTGAATTTGATCTGTGTACTATTTAATTATTATTGTAATGTGGTGTGCTTTCTGGTGCCACGTGACTGCCATAGCTTCACCCAAGTGGGTTCTTCATTTTGGTAGCAGTGAAGCAGTAGCTACTGTATCTAGCTACACCAACTGCGGTGTCCATGAACTGCAATGGCTGAGCTCAGGACTCTGATACACCTTGATGACACGGTGCTGCCTGCCCCTGGACTTGCTCCCGCTGACCATCTTTGCTTGCTCTCCCCCTTTAACCACCTCCCTCCGATGACCACTTGAGCCATACACTTTAAAGACCCTCCACATGACCTTCCATCTCATGAATGATATTGGTGTTGTTTTCTAAATTGCTTGACTTTTTTGTGTTGCTTAAAAGCGCTTTGAGATTCTTTATGTAATGAATAGCACTATAAAAGTTGAATAAATTATTATTATTATTATACAGAGAACGCTTTACTCCARGGGCCCACAGTTGGGAAGTCAGGGCCTCAGCCCTGTCAGCCTTGCCCTTCTGAGGCAGACTGTCTGTTGACATTAAGAGGTTTTGTCTGCCTCTGAAGTGAAGGAGGATATCTGAAACTACCTTCTGTCCTGACAAACAGAACCCAGAGCTCTCTAGGTTACGGATCACTTCACCTTAGGGAATGTACGTTATTTATAATAAGGGTTACCTGGAGAAAGTCTGACCTCTGAAATAAAAAACATATTTTAAATATATCAAAATGAAAACATAAAGAGGATAGCAGAAAACATGGCTACCACTTACCAGAATTAGATATGCAGTTTTAGAAAATGTTCTTCGTCCATTACATGGCAACGCATACATTTTTATAGTGCACAGGCCTGCGAGCCAGAAGGTTGTGGGTTCACATACCACGGTGGACAAGAGTAGGGGTGGAGAGATCTCCTTAAAAGTAAAAACATTGCATGAAGAGAAATTCTACTTCATTTTACAATCTTTTTTTAATACCACACAAATTACAGGATAAGAATTGACAGAGAGATGGGCCTATGCATCCAATGCCAAATCAGTGTGTCTTGTTTACAACAAAACTGTCCCTGTTTGCAAATAATTAMATCTGAGACGTCATTATGAATCTGAGCATGTTACTTTCAAAAGTTAGGCCTACATTTAAAAAAAAAAAWTAATAATATTTGTCACATGTGCCGAATACAACAGCATTACCGTGAAACGCTTACTTACAGGCCCTTAACCAACAATGTCTTTTCAGAAAATATAGTTAAGAAAAGATTTAGTAAATAAACTAAAGTAAATAAAAGTAACACAATGAAATAACAATAACGAGGCTATATACAGGTGGTACCAAGTCAATGTGCGGGGATACAGGTTAGTCGAGGTAATTGAGGTAATTTGTACATGTATGTAGGGGTAAAGTGATTATGCATAGATAATAAACAGCGAGTAGCAGTGCTTGCCGTACAGTAGTAGAGAGAACAGTCTATGACTTGGGTGACTAGAGTTTGGGCCTTCCTCTGACACCGCCTAGTGTCAGAGGAAGGCCTAGATGAATTCTCACAAGGCACCCAGATCTGCGCCCCCTGTATTTCCGTATTTTCTTCATGTGAATGACGTGGATTTGGGCCTGGTCTGGGAGAAACAGTATATCCTTTGCGTCAGACTCATTAAAGAAAAAATCTTCATCCAGTTCGAGGTGAGTAATCACTGTTCTGATATCCAGAAACTAGTTTTAGTTATAAGAGACGGTGGCAGAAACATTAAGTACAAAATAAGTTACAAACATTGCGAAAAAACAGACAAAAAAGCAGAATTGGTTAGGAGCCAGCACCATGATTGCTCCGATTGATTGTGCCGCTTCAAGTTTCAGCACCAAGTTACTTGAATCTGGCTTATTGTGACGTCAATACCTCTGATAAATACATAATGGCAAGAAACATATTGTTTTATCTCCCGGGTGGCGCAGTGGTCTAGGGCACTGCATCGCAGTGCTAGCTGCGCCACCAGAGTCTCTGGGTTCGCGCCCAGGCTGGGCTGGGTTCGCGCCCAGGCTCTGTCGCAACCGGCCGCAACCGGGAGATCCGTGGGGCGACGCACAATTGGCATAGCGTCGTCCAGGTTAGGGAGGGTTTTGGCCGGTAGGGAGGGTTTGGCCGGTAGGGCTATCCTTGTCTCAGTATGTAAAAAAAAATTAAAAATTTAATAAAATGTATGCACTCTGGATAAGAGCGTCTGCTAAATGACTAAAATGTAAAAAATTTAAATGTTTTATTAAAATCAATAATAGTAGTAGCAAGCTAGTAGTAAGCTAGTAGTAGCAAGCCGGTAGGGATATCCTTGTCTCAGTATGTAAAAAAAAAAAAAAATGTAATAAAATGTATGCACTAATAAGAGCGTCTGCTAAATGACTAAAATGTAAAAAATGTAAATGTTTTATTAAAATCAATAATAGTAGTAGCAAGCTATCAAAGTTGACCTCCGGTCCTTCTTCTCATATTCACGCTCTCCTTCTTAAACTGAACAGAACATATAGGCTAGTCCGCGAGTGCAATATTGCATTTTTGAGACTAGGCCTAATCAGAAAGTATTTATTTACACCATCCCAGCAGCGCAAAAGACTCAGGAAGGATATACATTTTCTTAGAAATATAACTTTGCTCTCGAGCATGCACTTCATATAGGCTATGGATCATTTGATTGAGACCACACTAAATAGACTATAGGCGCACTTGATATGGTGCGCTCAGCGGATAATCAGAGATGAGGGGCGGCATCACGCACACATCGATACACAAACAACAACACCTTCCTCTTAAAAAAAAAAAATCTTATAAAAGTATGTATATCTATATAGGTATGTGTATGTATACAGTATATGTGTATATGTATGCATAAGTGTATGTATATGGATATATATAATTACCCAAAAAAGATATGGGGGATTGGAAATGATGCAGACAATTACATTGATGGAAGCAACAATCTTTACGCAATATTAAGCTGATCCACCCTTAAAGAAAGAAGAAAAATAACACCTTCCTAATATTGAGTTGCGTCCCCCTCCCCTTTTGCCCTCAGCACAGCATTCATTCGTCAGGACATGGACTCCATAGGGAGTCGAAAGCGTTCCACAGGGATGCTGGCCCATGTTGACTCTAATGCTTCTCACAGTTGTGTCAAGTTGGCTGGATGTCCTTTTAGTGATGGACCATTCTTGATATACTTTGGAAACTGTTGAGCGTGAAAAACCCAGCAGCGTTGCAGTTCTTGACACAAACCGGTGCACCTGGCACCTACTACCATACTCCGTTCAAAGGCACTTAAATCTTTTGTCTTGCCCATTCACTCTTTGAATGGCACACATACACAATCCATGTCTCAATTGTTTCAAGGCTTAAGAATCATTCTTTAACCTGTCTCCAACCTCTTATCTATACTGATTTTAAGTGGATTTAACAAGTGACATCAATAAGGGATCATAGCTTTCACCTGGATTCACCTGGTCAGTCTATGTCATGGAAAGAGCAGGTGTTCTTAATGTTTTTTCTACACTCAGTGTTTAGCCTAATAAGCAACTAATTCTAAAACACTGAGAAATATTGACATTTCATCAATTACAAATTACATGAACCTCCCCTGGACTAGATTTTAAAAATCTAAACCCTCACCCTGACAGAAATGCAAAAAGCATGACCCTCCCCAATTTTCCACCAGGTCCCAATGATGTACATTTCAAACCATGCCTTACAGAAGGAAACAATGCTGTTTTCTTCTTCCTCCTCCTCCAAAGCCTGCCATGACAGAGCTCTACCTCTCTGGACTTCAATTCAAAATCAGTAGTGGTAGAAAACCTCTAAATCGGATCACATTCATAAGTGCGTTGAAATCCGTAGCACAGTGAGTGAGGAAAGCAGGTTTCCCTGGGGTGAAACAGACTGTCAGTAAGTCATATAACAAGGACAGAAATATGTTTATTAAGTCGATTTAAGCCACACAGGATACCTTTATCAGGATGTGAAACAGTGGTTATAATACTCTTCACAAAAAGTCAGGATCCATACAGATTTATTTTATCTAGCTTATTATTTCTTGAACCTTTATTGAACCAGACGAGCCAGTTAAGAACAAATTCTTATTTACAATGACAGCCTGGCCGATACACACAAAGGAAAAACAATAGTAACAAACACTGAAAGCTGTCGTTGGCAGCTTATCAAAAATATTATTTATCATAATAGTATTATTGTCAATGACAATGTGTACTGCCCTTGGACCAATCATATTGATCAATCATTCAGCGCCTTTTTAATCCAATAGAAAACAGATGTACTTCAGCCCACCATCACAGATTAGGCATAGCCCCAGGAGATTGATTTGTTGTTTTGTATTTCCTTCCTGATAAGAGTTGTTTGTCGTGAGTGGACTGATGACTTAACAGAGCTTTAGTCAATCTAACAGACACTGTAATGATGTTTGAATAATACATAGTACATCACTCCATACAAAACCTGCTGTCTGTTCTAAATTACATTACAGGACTCAGAGAACAGACATTGAGAACACACTGTGCTGTGCTGAGAGCAGATAGTGTTCCTTCCTATTCAGCCCCCTAGTGTTGACATGTTGTACTACAACACCTGTTCTCTGTATATTTAGGGGTCATTATATTTATTTGAAAGTGAAACACATACATTTAGTATTCTTTACAGACAGTATATGCTACAAGGCATAGACACTAGCACAGTAAATGCAATGACAATGCCATCATGAGTTACACAGTACAATGAGTGTCAAGGGTAAATTCATTAATTTTGTCCAACATGAGACATTACATCCAGCCATTTATATTTATTCATCTTTCTTTTGGGCACAACACACACGTACAGCTTTCAGTGAGCACATTTCAAGTTAAGATGGCATCCACAAAGATTAGAAGGTGTGTATGCATGAGTGGCTGTTCTTATTCACACATTCACACACATGCCTCTCAGTGTTGTACAGTATCTTTTACCAGAGGGTTCTGTGAAGCCAGCATGGTGAAATTAGAGCCTTATTACAAAGTAGTCAGAACCTATCCATGTGTATCTATGGCTCTGGGCATAGTCCTATTCCTGCCCCTACGGTGCAATGGTCTTTCAGAGTCTAAAAGGTCATGGGAACATCGAGGTCACCAAGAAGTAATCTGGTCTGGATCCACCTATCAGTGAGCCCCGGTGTGACCTCTGAACTCTGACCCTCTTGGACTGTTTCTGGTTCTGGTTCAGGTTCTGGTTCTGGTTGGAGTCAGAAGTGTTTGTCCCAGCCGGAGAACTCCTCGTCGGCCTTAGCCTGGTCGAAGGGGAAGCGGTCAAAGTTGATGTAGCATGGACCCTGGAGGACAAGGGGAGGGGCTCAGATCAGTGGCTGTCAGGGAATGACGTTGACACTGGATATGACACAGTGACTAAATGGCAACTACTTACCACTCAATCCGTACCTTGAACTTGTATTTGATCTTTATAAAGTGTGAAAAGCTGTTGCATGGAAATTGTGTTCACTAAAAAAGCAACAGCTGTTGCAGAGAAATTTAGTTTGACTCGTTGCGCTGTGGTGTTATGTCGATGCATCAGAACCTCTCGCAGCAGGTTTTCTCGCAGTGGTGGGGAACTTCGTTATAGACCACATATACTGTAAACTAATAATTTACCATTTGTAAACTACTTATCAACCCGTTTATAAATCCTTAGAAGTATACCTTAAATGTAAAGAGTTACCTATTGAGCTTCACATAGAAACAAAAAAAAGATGTGTGCTGAGGCTAGACTGACCTTGTGTATGAGTCTGATTGTAGGAGCCTCCACCTGGCCCACACGAAGCTTGTGCCAATTCATACTACTGAACCACCTGGAGGGGAATACAGGAGAGGGGGATGAATCCTCATAAAAGAAAGGTGACTGACAGAAAAATGTACTGTACAGTGTATAGTACAACATTTACAACAGTTCCAACACCAACAAACACACACCGGACGGTTGGCTCCTCATGGTTACCTGTGATGGCGGACATCTTTGATCCCATTCTTGGTGTTTCCCAGCCTCTGACCCGGCCGAGGTCTGTGGGCCACAACACAAACCATCAATAACCAATCAAAACAAGTATGAAAAAGAGTTATAACATCAGACTATATCCTGCACCTAACACATCATCTCTAACCTGCACAGTTTACTGATGAGGGACTTGGCCCCCTCGCCCATGTAAGGGGGGAACTTGAGCAACCCATCCAAAATTTTAGGGTAGATCTTTGCAGGCTCGGAACTGGAAAATGGGGGGCTGAAAGGCAAAACAGTCCATTGGTAAAACAGTATTTTAGATAATCCGGTGTGTGTGTGTTGGTGTTGGAACTGTTGTACTATACACTATACAGTAGATAATTCTGTCAGTCACCTTTCTTGTTTACTGAAATATCAAGCTGCTTTAACCCTTTCCGTGCTGATCTGTACAGTACCTCCCCACCAGCAGCTCATAGACCAGGATGCCCAGGGACCAGAAGTCAGCAGCGAAGTCGTGTCCCTGGTTCTGGATGATCTCTGGGGCCATGTACTCAGGAGTACCACAGAATGAGTAGGTCTTATCACCGTGAACTAACTCCTTAGCAAAACCAAAGTCCACCTACATGTAAAAACACACACATTCAAACATGCACGAATACACACACAGAGAGATATCTGAATGCATGAACTCTTTAGCATCGCAAGCGATTGAAGAGTTGAAGCAATGAAAGAGTAAAGAGTTGCCTGATGTTATTATTAACATATCACCCACCAGTTTGACGTAGCCGTTGGCATCCAGCATCAGATTCTCAGGCTTCAGGTCTCTGTACATGATGCCCTTCTTATGGAGGTAGGCATAGGCCTCTACTACACAGGCAGTGCAGAACACAGCAATGGGCTCATCGAAGCGACCACTGCCAAACACAGAGACAAAGCAGATAAATCTTCAACCTCAGTTGTGTATATCTGAATTTATACAACGGTGGGTTCTAATACTGAATGCTGATTGGTTAAAACCGCATTCCAGACGGTGTCTATTCCACAAGTGACCACCGGCTAAATCTATGACTTTAAAATGCTTATTTACTCTTCCATCTGACTGCGCAATCCACTGTCTCATCAGCTCAGCCAGGCAATTTATAAACCTGATTTCCACTATAAAAAGCGTCCAGACATTATCTCACATTTCTTTTCGACTAACATTTAGTTTTCAACAGCGGAGATTTATATAT
Organism: Salvelinus sp. IW2-2015; assembly: GCF_002910315.2. Taxonomy (NCBI): domain Eukaryota; kingdom Metazoa; phylum Chordata; class Actinopteri; order Salmoniformes; family Salmonidae; genus Salvelinus; species Salvelinus sp. IW2-2015. The sequence continues at coordinate 21,071,141 of NC_036854.1, read as the reverse complement.
ACCTTGCTGTTTGTCTCTCCGACATTTGCAACATTGTTTCCATATTCAAATTCAATTTCCAGCTGTCCCATAGTAATAAACGTGTCGGGAGAAGAAACGAGACAGACAGGCAGGCAGTGTTTCTCAGCCAGTCGAAATCATGAATAAGCTGGCATCATTTTTATGGATATATACAAAGAAATGTCAATTGAAAAAAGKTCAAACGAAATGAAGTGCAGCTAGTTTGCAGTCTTTCCAGCTTCAGTTTGAAGTGACTGTGTTAACGGTGTTGTTGGCTAGCTCCTCTGAACAACAGTTTCCTGATGAGAGAGCACATTTTCTATGCCAGGCGAAATCGTGCTTTTTTWAAAAGATTTACTTATTGTTATGGATGTATCCAAATAAATGTCACTAGAAAACTGCTTAAACAAATGCAAAGGCAGCTACTGTTGTTATTCTGGCTGCACTGTTTGACGTTGTTGGCTAGCTAGCAAGCAAGGGATAACAACGTTGCCAGCCAGTATGGCAATGGAACATTTAGAACAAACGACTAGGTCRCATCCATAGATATAGAACAAACAGACTGAACTACTGGGTTACGTCTCTGTCAACCGAACCGATAGAACGAACGACGAGCCGGTTTGTGTAGATTTGTGTCGGGACTATATCTTGTGGAAGGATGAAATAGTATGAATAAACAAAATAAAGTTTAAATGAAAATATGTCAATCATTATTTGAATATGTTGGTAACCCGTTGTATAAAAGTGATGCCCTTGAAGCCAGTGTTTGGAGGATATATTGGCCGACCCTCAATTTCGTCTCGGGCCTAACAACACCMATGATGATAAATCCTCCAAAACTCCAGCTTTTCGGACATGATCACTTAAAAGTAGACTTAGTCAGCAATGTTTGCTCACACTTCTTTGAGCTTGGTCCAGATCTCCCCTCCTGCACAGAACTCCATAATCATGTAGATGTAGCGAGTGTCTTTGAAGGCATAATGGAGCCTGAACCGTGAGAGAGAGATAACACAGGGTTAAATATGGTACAGTATCCTCAGTCCTCCTGGACCTTGAGGGCCAAAGCAGTGTCTGATGGTTTTCCCTTCTCCCTTGGTACTTTAGTGATTAATGAATACCATCGATTGATAAGGGGACAAAGAAGGTTAACGTGTTAACTTAGATGATGATGGTTGGACATTAAAGGTTAGAGGTCAGGGGTCGCCTACCCCCACAGTCTTAATGAATACCATCAATTGACAAGGGGACAAAGAGGGTTAAAGTGTTATTGTAGATGATGATGGTTGAAGGTTAAGGGGATACCTAGTCAGTTGCACAACTGAATGCATTCAACCGAAATGTGTCTTCCACATTTAACCCAACCCCTCTGTATTAAAGAGGTGCAGTGGGCTGCCTTAATCGACATTATCGGTACAGTTGTTGTTGGGGGTTAACTGCCTTGCTCAACGGCAGATCGGCAGATTTGTCAACGTTGCCGGCTCAGGGATTCGAAAGAGCAATCTTAACCGCTAGGCTACAGTACCTGCCACCTAGCCCCACAGTCACCTGACGATGAAGTCACTCTGGATGGCTTTGAGGATCCTCTTCTCAAACAGGACGTGCTCCTCCTGTTGCTTAGCAACAATGTGCTTCTTACTGACCCGCTTCATGGCAAAGTACTTCCCATGGTGCAGCGTGGTCACCTGGGGAAAACAACAAAAACAACAAAAACAGTTATAAACTTTCGATCTAAAAAGAGCCGTTTCACTTTCAATTTGGCTTTCAAGCACCTTAAAGGGGACAGTAAACTTTCATCAGTTAGTTTCAGCCACTAACTATCCCTATAAATAGCCAAACACTACAACAACACCAAACACATGTACCAGTTCAACGCGACCAAATCCTCCCACTCCGAGGGTGACAGGGTCTCCCTGGTAGCGCCCCTCCTGGTACAGTACAGGGATCAGGTCCTTCAACCTCAGAGAGGAACTAGGACTGGTCTTCTCTGGAGCATCTGGCTCCTCCAGGAACTTAGAGCTGATGGTGGACCACAGACTACAGTTAGACTGCTTGACTAGAGTGGTAAATATAGAACTAAAAGGACTAGAGTGTCTTTGTACTCACTCATCATGGAGCTCCAGGTGTTCAATGGGGATCGTCTCCTCAAACACCCTGGAGGGGGAACATAACAGACCATCAATCAATCCATAAACTAACCGATCAGGAAATCAAATTTGAATTGTTCAAACTCACTCCTTATCGATGGAGAAGCAGGTAACAGGGCCCAGAGCAGTGCAGGTTGCAGTCCTCAGGATCTCACTGTTGGTTATATACAGATCCACACATAATGAGCAGCGACACTAGCTAATACTGCACCCCAAGGCCCTTTTATTGTACAACAGCAAGTTTCTTTATAGCTTTACTGTAGGTACTAATGTATCCATGGTTACCGTATGAGGGCCAATTCCCCGAAATGCTCCCCTTTGCCCATCCTGCGAATCTGTTTCTGCTGCTTGTTCACCTTTTTAGTCACCTGGACCTGAGGGCAGACACACGCACACACACTCGTTTTTGTCCTCAAGGCCATATTCATTTGATAAGCAATTCAGCACCAGTATGACATTGAAAAGAGAGCTGTGCAAATAAAGTTAAACTGACAGACGGGTCAAAAGGTTGAATTTGGCAATAAACAGATCGGTTGGTAAGCACAGGTAAGAGTATTGTAGACGCCAATCCTCCACTAGCGTAGTTAGTTGTTGTTCCCTATGATCATCAAACAAGGGGTGTACAGAAACAGAGTGTTTTGGATCACAGTAGCCACCAAACATGTCCCCGTTACTGTACCTCTCCTTTAAGGATGATGTAGAACGTGTTGCCCTCTGCCCCCTCACGCACAATGACGTCATTGTTCTGGTACTTCACCTAAAAGAAACAACACATTTTATATGGGATTTGTATGTTAATGCTCTGGAAAAACGATCTAGCATAGGAGAGGTGTGTAAAATGGCTGAGCACAAACCTCCTCCATGGAGTCAATGATCTTAGAGAGCTGAACGTCATTCAGGGTGTTCAGAGTCCGAGACCTGATAGGGAAGCATATAAGAGCAGAACTAGCAGTGTGCATGTGTGTGTGACCAAGAGAGTATGACCAAGTATGTAAGTCATGAGGTTAAGTGTGTAAACTCACGTCTTCAAGAAGCCCATTATCTGTTCACGTTTCTTCTTGGACTTGTTGGTCATGATGGTTCTGTACATCTGTCTCTCCATACACCAGAGACTCACCACTGTTTTAGCTACGATGGGGAGTGAGGCGGACAATTTATTCATAACAACAAGCAATATTAATTTCAGCGCACACGCACAGTACAGACAGTACACGTAGTTAGTTATTGTGTACCACTCAATAGTCAAGTTCTATAGCATCTCACCTTTGACTGTGGCAGTGCGTTTGCAGTTATACAGAATAGCCAACTCTCCAAAGACATCCCCACAGGTCAGGGTTCGAAGGTTACGACCTGCTTGACTGACATATAGCTCACCCTCTGAATGTGGAGAAGGAGGGGAGGGGGGGGACATTGAGGGGTGAGGGGTTTGAGGGGTGAGGGTTATTGTTTAATTGGGAATAATAATCAGATATACAGTAGCAACACCGAGCAATGTTTTAGAGAAATTCACACATACCTGCAACGATGTACATACTGTCTCCCTCACTACCCTCCTTGATGACATCATTTCCTGGTTTGAAGTCGATGGCCACCAGGAGCTCCACCATCATGGTGATCTGCTCATCGTCAAGGCGACTCAGGAAGTCGTTCTTCTGGATGGCCATGACGATCAGACTTGTCTCGCTGCGGAAGGAGGCATCACACCACCATACAGTACTGGTGTCACATAACTCATGCATAGCCTTTGCCAATCATGCATAGCCCTAGCCAATCACCTGAYGGTCTTCTTGACTTTGGTCTTCATGATCTCCAGCTGCTCCTCTGGGATTGGCTCAGGGGCCATGACAGCCGCTCGGCTCTTCCTGACCTCCGGTTCCCCTTCATTACTGCTCCTCTGAGCAGGGAACTCTGGGATATATAGACACCACACACAGGAAATTAGGGTTAATATACATGATGTTCTATGGTTAGTGATCTGACACAAAATGGCTGCCATTCGTCACCCAAGGGGTTGCCATAGTCACATGAATCCCCTTGCCTAGGTCATGGTAATGACTGTGAAGGTCCTGCAGCAACTTCTCCTTCTCCTGCAGTCTTCTCTCTGGAGGTGACAGGAGAGCATTGTATTGGTTGGGATAAATGTGTTTTAAGTCATGGTTGATTTCATGGCTGCAGTCTTTGTTGTGGTCAATCATGTTCATATGGTCTTGATCTAAGTTATGCTTGCGGTCATGGTAGTCATGGTCGTGATCGTACCTAGGTCCTTGTTGTGGTTCTGCAGCTCCTGGTTGATCAGGGTCTGTTTCTCCAGCTGCTGCCTCAGCTCCTCTACCTGGCCCTCCATGGCTGAAGGGAGAGGTGTAGGCATGTGAGAGGAGTCACAGGAAGGTAAACACATGAACATGAAAGCATACACATGAAATATAAGCACATTTGCACATTCATTCACACTCATAAAAGCTGCACAAAACATGCATGCACACACAAACAGTATGCCCAGTATCTGTCATTAAATTGGCACACAGTCAGTTCTCAGCGAGAGGTCTACACTGTGATCATGAATAATGGACACTAATGATGGGCTGCCAGCTAGGGGCACTGTGAATACTGTACCACCCTGGGAAGACATCTCATATAGAACCTGTTATCACTAACCCAAGCCTTGTTGGTCATTTATTGATGGTCGCTACCACCTGCCAATATTTTGTGGCTCTATTATATGCGTACCCCTGGTAGTTTCACAGGTCAGACAATTGTTTTGGGAATCGAAGCTACCTTTAGTGTGTGTGTGCAGGCATGAATTTAAACTGGTGCATGTCTTAAAAACACATCCACTCTCTCGTGGTAGCACAACATGTTTGTGTTTCTTGAACGTGTGTGTCTGTGCATATACATGTAGCAACCCCCTCCAATGTCAATAATCTCCCTGGGCCTGGGAACACAGATCCTTGCTTGCATGTCGATGAGCACACACACACGTATGGACACACACACACACCTGTGAAGAAAAAATACTACCCAACTGATGTTTCCATTGACCAGTTAGCACTGATTGTGAGGGGCTTCACCATTTTAATTTCGTGGTCATTTAAAAACTGTTTTGGTCTCTGTTGACAGAGCACACATTTGTTGACAGAGCAAACAAAGCACAAGGTTAGCCTAGCAATTAGCTTAGCACACACATCCACATCATGTCAGCGATTATTTGAATGGATCGTCAGGTGCAGGACACAGGTATGAGTAATAACCAGAGAATTTACTCAAAAATTAAGCAATGTTCCAACAAGAAAAAACACAAATATCCAGAGCACAAAAATAACGAAACCACATGACAACGACAATCACGCACAAAACAGAAAGGGAAGCCAGAGTTAAATAAGGAACATTGATTATGGAATGGAAACCAGGTGTGTATAATGAAGACAAAACAAAACGAAAATGAAACATGGATCGCCGAACGCCGCCCGAACAAGGAGAGGGACCAACTTCGGCGGAAGTCGTGACACATCAATACAAACTGAGCCAGGGTCAGCCTAGCGCCCTCACTTCACGTGACCCCAATTACCTTTCCTTCACCCTGAACATTGGACAGGGCAGAGATTAGGCGTGGTGTTACAGATTCTAAAGTCACCCAGCAAACAACTAACAACAATATAGGAGATAAAGAGACTACATTTTCCACTCTGTAATTAAAGACAAAACTATTTCATTTCTAAATGGAATTGGTTAAATGTAAAGTGCATGTCAGTCATGTTGCAACAAACTACTTGCTGATTTTCACTTCAGGCTCTTCTTACCCATGACAATTAAGGTAGGGCAATTGTCAATAATATAGCTTTCTAGGAGTGCAGCCATTCTACAAAAACACTCAAATGGGACAGATTGGGATAATGACCTCCAATACCTGGGTTAACCATTGAGAAATGATTATCTCACATAAAATCTACTGGCCCCCAAGCCAGTCACTACAATCACAACTCGGCCGATTAAAATGAAATGCATGTTACTGCAACTGAGATCTGATGTAGCTCCAACAGGTCTCATTTTGGCTCAGAGACATTGATTCTACAAGGGAAAAGACTTCGGTCAGACTCACCTGTAGGCTGTGTAGAGAGGTGGGGTAGGAAGGAGCGTGAGTCTGCGTAGCTGCTACAGTTCCTACATGGATCTTCATATGAGGCTCAGGACCTTCCTCCAGCACTCCGTAAATCCACTGATACGGTAAAGTATTGTAGGTCCTGTATCAGGTTGTCTCCATCTGAAGGGGTAACTTGATCTAAATGCTCCTAGGCCACATGCAGAGTCCACTCATTTGTACAGACACAAACACACTACATTTACCTAATCCTGTATCTTTCCTCTCCCTCACTCCCCTCTTTTTGACCTCACCTAGGTCCCTCTATGCCTCTACTCTTACTGCTCTCTCTCTCTCTTTCCCTCTCTCTCTCCCTCTCTCTCTCTCCTTTTCTTCCTCTCCCTCTCTCTCCTTATCCGTCTGCTCAACAGCTCCAGAGTGTTGGATCATTAACCAGACCCCCGAGGCTCCTCCTATTACACCAGGTAGAGGTAGACGGGGGAACCGAGGAGGAGGAGGAAGAGGAGGAATGACGGGGGGGGGGGGGGGGGGGGGGGGGGGGGGGGGGGGGGGGGGGGGGGGGGGGGGGGGGGGGGGGGGGGGGGGGGGGGGGGGGGGGGAAGCAGGGATGGGGGGGGGGCTGGGGGGGGGGGGGGTGTTTGAGAGGGCAGAGACTCAGGGAGGTGGATGTAAAGAGGGCCAGGGAAAAAGAAGATGGAGGTGAAGGGGGGAAATTAGGGAGGGCAGAGGAGTGTGGAACAGGGGGATGAAGGAGTGGTAGGAGAAAGGGATACTCCTCACACTCCTTCAAAACACCCATGAATACACAGGCCTTGACACAGGGGAAGGGAGAGTGGTTCCCACATGAAGAAAAGACTATAGTATACTATGGTATAAATACTATAGTAATTACTGTAGTGTTTTTGTGGACTTTACTGTAGTATACTGTAGTATTTACAGGTAACTATAGTATAAATACTGTACTAAAAGAAAACTGTAGTACTGTATACGATAATCAAATCAAATCAAAATGTATTTGTCACGTGCTCCGAATACAACAGGTGTACAACTTCCAGTGAAATGCTTACTTACAGGCACTAACCAACAGTACGATTTTTAAGTAAAAACGTATTATTATATTAGGTGAACAATAGATATGTAAAGAAATAAAAACAACAGTAAAATGACAGTGAAAAATAACAGTAGCGAGGCTATATGCAGTAGCGAGGCTATATACAGGCACCAATTAGTCGGGCTAATTGAGGTAGTATGTACATATAGGTATGGTTAAAGTGACTATGCATATATGATAAACAGAAAGTGGCGGTAGCGTAAAATAGGGGTTGGCGGGTGGTGGGTGGCGGGACACAATGCAGATAGTCCGGGTAGCCAATGTGTGGGGGCACCGGTTAGTCGGGCTAATTGAGGTAGTATGTTATGAATGTATAGTTAAAGTGACTATGCATATAAGATAAACAGAGAGTAGCAGCAGTGTAAAAGAGGGGTGTGGGGGGGGGGAAATGCAAATAGTCCGGGTAGCCATTTGATTACTTGTTCAGGAGTCTTATGGCTTGGGAGTAGAAACTGTTGAGAACGCTCTGGTACCACTTGCCATGCGGTAGTAGAGAGAACATTCTATGACTGGGGTCTTTGATAATTTTTAGGGCCTTCCTCTGACACCGCCTGGTGTAGAGGTCCTGGATGGCAGGCAGCTTAGCCCCAGTGATGTACTGGGCCGTACTGGGCCTCTGTAGTGCCTTGCGGTCGGAGGTTGAGCAGTTGCCATACCAGGCAGTGATGCAACCAGTCAGGATGCTCTTGATGGTGCAGCTGTAGAACTAATGTTGTGTCGTCTGCAAACTTAACGATGGTGTTGGAGTTGTGCCTGGCCACGCAGTCATGGGTGAACAGGAAGTACAGGAGGGGACTGAGCACGCACCCCTGAAGGGCTCCAGTGTTGAGGATCAGCGTGGCGGATGTGTTGCTACCTACCCTCACCACCTGGGGGCGGCCCGTCAGGAAGTCCAGGATCCAGTGGTGTTTAGTCCCAGGATCCTGAGCTTTGTGATGAGCTTTGAGGGTACTATGATGTTGAATGCTGAGCTGTAGTCAATGAATAGCATTCTCATGATGGTGTTCCTTTTGTCCAGGTGGGAAAGGGCAGTGTGGAGTACAATAGAGATTGCATTATCTGTGGATCTGTTTGGGCGGTATGCAAATTGGAGTGGGTCTAGGGTTTCTGGGATAGTGATAGGTTGATCCCAGGATGTGTCACAGTCGGCCGTGACCGGGAGACCCATGAGTCAGCGCACAATTGGCCCAGTTAAGCGAGCAGTGTGTCAAGAAGCAGTGCAGCTTGCAGGGTTGTGTTTCGGAGGAGGCATAGCTCTCAACCTTCGTCTCTCCCCAGTCCGTACAGGAGTTACAGTGATGGGACAAGTCTGTAACTACCAATTGGCTATCATGAAAAGGGGTTAAAAGTACACACACAAAAAATGTGTGGTGTTTTTGCGGACTATAGTGTTTTTGCAGACATTACTGTATGATTTACTATAGTATCCTACAGTACACCACAATATTCTATAGTAAGTACTACACATGATCGAGGGATACTACAGTGTGTAGGAAGGGAGAAATTGTGGTGTAGATATTGGGGGTACAAACAGTAGATGAGGTTCCAGGGGGTCCTCCCCCGAAAATCTTTTTGAAACTTTTCCTGCAATTCTACACAGTTTGCCATGACTTATTATGCCTCTCTTGATGGGTATTTTGAGGGGTACAGTTGAAGTCGGAAGTTTACATACACTTAGATTGGAGTCACTAAAACTCGTTTTTCAACCACTCTAGTTTTGGCAAGTCGGTTAGGACATCTACTTTGTGCATGACACAAGTCATTTTTCCAACAATTGTTAACAGACAGAATATTTCACTTATAATTCACAGTATCACAATTCCAGTGTGTTAGAAGTTTACATATGTCATGTTTTGTCTTTGATCATCATCTGTCTTGTCCTGTGCTTCCCTCTGCTGGTCTCTTATTAGGTTCTTTCCCTCTTTCTATCCCTCTCTCTCCTCCTCCCTCTCTCCCTCTCCCGCTCTCTCTCTCATTCGTTCCGTTCCTGCTCCCAGCTGTTTCTCATTCTCCTAACGACCTCATTTACTCTTTCACACCTGTCCCCTATTTTGCCCTCTGATTAGAGTCCCTATTTCTCCCTCTGTTTTCCGCTTCTGTCCTTGTCGGATTCTTGTTTGATGTTTGCTGTCCTTGTGTCCTTGTTCCGCCCTGTCGTGTTTTTGCCTTCTTCGGATGCTGCGTGTGTGCAGGTGTCTATGTCAGCTACGGCCTGTGCCTTCCTGAAGCGACCTGCAGTCTGTGGTCGCGTCTCCAGTCGTTCCTCTCTACTGACGAGAGGATTTCAGTTTCCTGTTTTGGATTTACCTTTGATATATCCAGGAGAATCATTGTTTGTTTGATACTGGAATAAAGACTCTGTTTCTATTACGTCGCTTTTGGGTCCTCATTCACCAGCATAACAGAAGAAATCCGACCAAGAATGGACCCCAGCGACTACGGTTCTCCGCAACACTTCCGTCGAGATCCAGGGAGCAATGCTCGGCAGACACGAGCAGGAATTGTCTGCTGCTCGCCATGCCGTTGGACCCTGTCCGCTCAGGTCTCCGATCTCTCAGGACAGTTTCAGAGTCTTCGTCTCGTGCCACCAGCTACTTCCTGGTCTTCCGAGTCTCCGGAACCTAGGTTAATAACCCACCATGTTACTCAGGCAGCCCACTGAGTGTCGCTCCTTTCTCACCCAGTGTGATATGTTGTTCTCTCTCCAGCCCAACACATATCAATCTTCTCTCT
>NC_036854.1:21020971-21059522 GCF_002910315.2 Salvelinus sp. IW2-2015 | reverse complement strand
CCCATAGGCAACAAAGGAGTTGCTCAAGAAAAAGCACATTAAGTCCTGAGTGGCCTAGCCAGTCTCCAGACCTTAATCCCATAGAAAATCTGTGGAGGGAGCTGAAGGTTCGAGTTGCCAAACGTCAGCCTCGAAACCTTAAGACTTGAAGAAGATCTGCAAAGAGGAGTGGGACAAAATCCCCCCTGAGATGTGCAAACCTGTGGCCAACTACAAGAAGGCATCTGACCTCTGTGATTGCCAACAAGGGTTTTGCCACCAAGTACTAAGTCATGTTTTGCAGAGGGGTCAAATACTTATTTCCCTCAATAAAATGCAAATCAATTTATAAAATTTTTGACATGCGTTTTTCTGGAWTTTTTTGTTGATATTCTGTCTCTCACTGTTCAAATAAACCTACCATTAAAATTACAGACTGATCATTTCAATGTCAGTGGGCAAACGAACAAAATCAGCAGGGGATCAAATACTTTTTTCCCTCACTGTAAGTACTTTAACACTAAAAATATACTTGGTGTTTGTTTATTTGGTCCATTGCTGATATAGTTCCACATCTTTTTTGCATGTCAGCAATCAAGTTTTCAAGATATATAACTTTCACAATAGAGAAATAGAGCCGGTATGATGCATAACGCAGCCTTATGTGATGCAAAATGCATCATACCAGCTGTATTTCTGTATTTTGAAAGTTATACATCTTGAAAACTTGATTGCTGACAAGCAAAACATTTAAGGACTATATCAACAATGGACTAATGAAACAAATATCAAAAGATAGTTTTAACTAAAATGTTTTTGAAGGAAAACTATTTCACTCATATTGTAATTAATTATAGGTAATATTTTAAAGAAATCTGTAAACACTGGTCTGTGCTTACCGTTCTCAGCGTCCATCAAAAACAAATCCGGTGAAATGACGCCAACACATACTGGAGGAGTTACTGGCTAGCTACAACTGGCTAGTTTAGCTAACAATCTGGCTACAGAGAAAGAGGAGGAATGGAAAGATTTTTGTTTCCAAAGTCCACCTTTAAAGATAATTTCTTGCAATTCTACACATTTTGCCATTGCCTATGACCTGTTCTTATGCTATCTGGGAGATCCCTGACCTCCAGGGACTTTTTATTTAACTAATACATGATTGTCTCCCATCCCCCGTGGAAACCTATGGTGTGTAGTATATTATTCTACAGTATACCTACCACTGTACAGTTTACTATACAATTCTATAAAAGCACTGTAGTATTGTATAGTAAATTGTAGTGTTTTTTCATGTGGGCTAAAACAGATTAATACCCACATTGTATCAGCACTAAAATGTGCCAGAGCAGGTTTTAAAGATGGGAGTGATAGAAAAGAGTCAAAGTTACGAAAAACACCAAGTGACTTTCAACCACCAGTTTCAACCAGCAGAAATGTGCGTTTGTCGTACAATAAACAGATTAGATTTATGCTGAGAGGAAAACAAGTGGAAAAATCTCCCCCTACTTCATCAGGTGCTGTTTCCACACAAAGCCACTGTGCAACCATTGGATCTTTTCCAGCCCAGCATCATTAAAGTAATCTAAATGAGGCTGAAGGGTTCACATTGTGAGTGGGGATTTTTATTGTCTTAAGTTAATTATTGATACCCATCCTGTTAATCAATTTCTACATGTAACTACATGAATGACCTGAGTATGGCTCCAAGATGAGAGCTTTAGACCTGGAGCACCAACAATGACTGTTCTTAGTTTTACCACTGAGACCGACACAGTGGTATAATAAAGACAACCAAACAAACTAAGGTGAATTGCTGCTCTTATTTGAGATAATTACAGCAGTGATTAAGATAAAGTCAGATATGTCTAGGAAATTAATAATTAACATCCTCTTTACCTGGGAAAGCCCCCTATGACTGAATATTGACAGAAACAACTGTTTGTGTTTTTATTAAGGAATACAGATCAAATATTTAAATTAGTGGCATGGTAACAACAGAAAAGGACAAGGGAAGGTCACAAAAAAGTTACAATAGATTATTATTGCCATCACATTATCATTGCAGTGCAGCAGGTATAGTGGTCAGTCAAGTGTATGTTGGGCCTTCCCCCCCAAGGTCCAGGCCGTCTTGTGCCAGCGGATGTTATTACTGAGTAATAACACAAGTATGTATAATAATTAATAGGGTGGTGATGGGAGAGGAGGGTACTGCTGGTGATCGTCATGGCAGCGTCATTAAAACATCACATCATCTTCCTGTTTTACCGTAACTACTTTAGCAAGATAAACAGACAGACATAGTTGATCCATTGTCATGACACGCATTGTGCAATATTACCGATAACTGTTACATAACCACAAGACATTCTGTATAATATAGTCCATAATCATAAAACAGATTTACTCAAACTTTTACAATTGTGTGCCAATTTCAAACAAGTCAAAGCGTGAGACAATCGTCCAGAACTAAGAAATAAAGTCAAATGTGAGCTTTCCCTAGGTTTAAACCACTGAGTTGTCACACCCTTGTACCCACATTGAATTAAATAGTTTAGTCCTTGGGAAATGTCAGACCTTACACGGCATCTTAAATGTGATTATAATTTAGTCAGTCTCAGAGCTTTATGTGTGCATCCACAGTTGAAAAAAATACTGCAAATCAAATAAACAACCAAAAATCACAAGAATAATTATCAAACATAGGCTGGATTTAAAATAGCATAGCTAGTATAGTGGTACTGGTCCAAATAAAACAATCAGGGGTTTTACACTTCTATTTGTAAACCAAGAGAGGACAGCCAGCAGACATTTCTGATAGCAATTTGCTCTCCTTTACCTTAGCATGTCTAGCCTAATGTGTACAGTACTTTATAGACAAATAAAGATATAGATTTTCTGTGTCATATCATGCACATGAACGTATACAGGACAAAGCTATGTTGTGGAATGTGTGGGACACCCCAGATTGTTTTGAAATGGAATTGTGTTTGGATGTTGCAAGAAAGTCAAAAACAATCTCCAACATTTTTGATGATAAAAATACTACTTTGTCAAACACACTGTCCGGGCTGAGATACGACCAACGCTAAGGCAAGTCTTAGACAGCTTGCATTTTATACATTATCCGATATAGCCTTTACACAGATACGTAATACATACCGTGTATATTTTATAACAACATTCCTTCATGTTCAAAATATTTTATCTGTTCTCTTTATGGTGGAATCAGATGAGGTCAAAATTCAATTTCAGTTCAGTCAAATCTGGACGTGAATCAAAATTCCAATTCAATGAAAAAAATCCTAATTGAAAATAAATTGCACTTCCACTTAACTGGAATTTCAATTATCTCCTAAATTGAAATTTACTTGACCAACATGATAAAGAATTATTAACTGCAGTACGTTATACATAGACATTTCCATGTATTTTATTGTGTATGCTAACCACTATTACAATCACATAACCATATATATATATATATATGAGAATAAAACCCAAGTAGCTTAAAAACCAGATTAAAAGATTAACTTTTCATTCAAGTTTTTCCAGTATTTGTGTGTTGTGCGATAAGCTAAGTATATTCTTCAAACATAATCAGTTGCTTTAGTCATAATTAAACATCAGTTCAAGGGGAAATATTTTAAATTATTGTTTCCCTTTGTCTTTTTGAAGACTAAATACGAGTGATCTATTCATGTCCTTGTTTACATCGTCTATGACATAGGAAATAGYAAGGGTGAAATTCAAAAAGTCAAAAAGGGGGTGCTTATATTTGTCTTGTTTCACACATGTACARGTGTGTAACCTGTACAGTGTGTGGTGAAATGGGTGTGTCATTCTGCATATCCCACTCACCCTGAGACACCCTCGGAGAGTAGGGTGATGGCTTGTGTGCCAGATTAATTTCAACAGTAAGTCATTTGAAACACTAAACTTATAAAGAGTTACTGGCTTTAAGACCAGATATTCTCATTCTGTGTGTAGTAATATAAGGCATCAGTCTGTAACTCCCTACCTACATGATGTCAGTGTCTATTGCATTAAGCTCTGTCTGATTGGTTGACGGATAAGCACCTGAGATGAAAAAGAAGAGGGTGGTAGTGCTGGTGAGACTAATCGGTCAGTCCCAGAACAATCAGGACCTAATCACATGACCAGGGTGTCTGAGGTCAATCCAGAAGCTCTTCCTTGATGCTGCAGGCCCCTTTGAGGTCCCCAGGGTGATCGAAGGCTGCCTGAATGAACTGGCCGAACAGGCGGTCCATGTAGCCCTCCCCACGCGGGTAAAGGCCCTCCAGGTAGCCTATATGTCCGCCGTGGGACGTCACCAACAGCGCTACGTTAGGCAGGCGCTTGGCTAGGGCCACCGGGAGAGCTGAAGAGAGAGAAGAGAGAGAAGAGAAAGGGAGTGAGACAGAAGGAGGAAAATTTCAGTTTGAAGCATTTAGATGAAGACCAACAATTGATCACACACACTCAGTACCAGTCAAAAGTTTGGACACAGCCTACTCATTCAAGGGGTTTTCTTAATTTGTACTACTTCCTACTTTGTAGAAAAATAGTGAAGACATCAAAACTATGAAATAACACATATGGAATCATCAGGTAGTAATCCCCAAAAAAAATCTGATTCTCAAAGTAGCCACCATTTGCATTGATGACAGCTTTGCACTCTTGGCATTCTCTCAACCAGATTCACCTGGAATGCTTTTYCAAAAGTCTTGAAGGAGTTGCCACATATGCTGAGCACTTCTTGGCTACTTTTCCTTCACTCTGCGGTCCAACTCATCCCAAACCATCTCAATTAGGTTGAGGTTGGGTAATTGTTGAGGCCATGGCCTTCTGATGCAGCACTCCTTCRCTCTCCTTTGTCAAATAGCCCTTACACAGCCTGGAGTTGTGTTGGGTCATTGTCCTGTTGAAAAACAAATGATAGTCCCACTAAGCGCAAAGCAGATGGGATGGCGTATCGCTGCAGAATGCTGTGGTAGCCATGCTGGTTAAGTGTGCCTTGAATTCTAAATAAATCACAGTGTCACCAGCAAAGCACACCTACACCTCCTCCTCCATGCTTCACGGTGGGAACCATACATGCGGAGATCATCCGTTTACCTACTCTGCGTCTCACAAAGACACGGCGGTTGAAACCAAAAATCTCAAATTTGGACTCCAGACCAAAGGACAGATTTCCACCGGTCTAATGTCCATTGCTCGTGTTTATTGGCCCAAGCAAGTTTCTTCTTATAGGTGTCTTTTAGTAGTGGCTTCTTTGCAGCAATTCGACCATGAAGCCTGATTCACGCAGCCTCCTCTGAACAGTTGATGTTGAGATGTGTCTGTTACTTGAACACTGTGAAGCATTTATTTGGGCTGCAATCAGAGGTGCAGTTCACTCTAATGAATTTATTCTCCGCAGCAGAGGTAATCTGGTCTTCCTTTCCTGTGGCGGTCCTCATGAGAGCCGTTTCATCATAACACTTTATGCTTTTTGCGACTGCACTTGAAGAAACTTTCAAAGTTCTTGAAATGTTCCAGATTGACTGACCTTCATGTCTTAAAGTAATGATGGACTGTCGTTTCTCTTTGCTTTTTTGAGCTGTTCTTGACAATTTCTATACCATAAGTCGCCGTACATCCAACCGGCCTCACAACCGCAGACCACGTGTATGGCATTGTGTGGGCGAGCGGTTTGCTGATATCAACGTTGTGAACAGAGCGCCCCATGGTGGCGGGGGGGGGTTATTGTATGGGCAGACATAGGTATGGACAACGACACCAATTGCATTTATCAATGCAATTTGAATGCACAGAAATACCGTGATAAGATTCTGAGGCCCATTGTGAGGCCCATTTCTTTTTAAGGTATCTGTGACTAACAGATGCATATCTGTATTCTCAGTCATTTGGAATCCATCAATTAGCGCCTAATGAATTTATATCAATTGACTGATTTCCCCATATGAACTGTGGCTCAGTAAAATTGAGAATTGTTGAATGTTGTGATTATACAGTGCTCAAAAAAATAAAGGGAACACTAAAATAACACATCCTAGATCTGAATGAATGAAATATTCTTATTAAATACTTTTTTCTTTACATATTGAATGTGCTGACAACAAAATCACACACAAATTATCAATGGAAATCAATTTATCAACCCATGGAGGTCTGGATTGGGGTCACACTCAAAATTAAAGTGGAAAACCACACTACATGCTGATCCAACTTTGATGTAATGTCCTTAAAACAATGTCAAAATAAGGCTCAGTAGTGTGTATGACCTCCCTACAACGTCTGGGCATGCTCCTGATGAGGTGGCGGATGGTCTCCTGAGGATCTCCTCCCAGACCTGGACTAAAGCATCCGCCAACTCCTGGACAGTCTGTGGTGCAACATGGCGGTGGTGGATGGAGCGAGACATGATGTCCCAGATGTGCTCAATTGGATTCAGGTCTGGGGAACGGGCGGGCCAGTCCATAGCATCAATGCCTTCCTCTTGCAGGAACTGCTGACACACTCCAGCCACATGAGGTCTAGCATTGTTTGCATTAGGAGGAACCCAGGGCCAACCGCCCACCGCATATGGTCTTACAAGGGGTCTGAGGATCTCATCTCGGTACCTAATGGCAGTCAGGCTACCTCTGGCGAGCACATGGAGGGCTGTGCGGCCCCCCAAAGAAATGCCCACCCACACCATGACTGACCACCGCCAAACCGGTCATGCTGGGGGATGTTGCAGGCAGCAGAACGTTCTCCACGGCGTCTCCAGACTCTGTCACGTCTGTCACAGTGCTCATGTGTGAACCTGCTTTCATCTGTGAAGAGCACAGGGCGCCAGTGGCAATTTGCGAATTTGCCAATCTTGGTGTTCTCTGGCAAATGCCAAACGTCTTGCACGGTGTTGGGCTGTAAGCACAACCCCCACCTGTGGACGTCGGGCCCTCATACCACCCTCATGGAGTCTGTTTCTGACCATTTGAGCAGACACATGCACATTGTGGCCTGCTGGAGGTCATTTTGCAGGGCTCTGGCAGTGCTCCTCCTGCTCCTCCTTGCACAAAGGCGGAGGTAGCGGTCCTGCTGCTGGGGTTGTTGCCCTCCTACGGCTCCTCCACGTCTCCTGATGTACTGGCCTGTCTCCTGTGTGCGCCTCCATGCTCTGGACACTACGCTGACAGACACAGCAAACCTTCTTGCCACAGCTCGCATTGATGTGCCATACTGGATGAGCTGCACTACCTGAGCCACTTGTGTGGTTTGTAGACTCCGTCTCATGCTACCACTAGAGTGAAAGCACCGCCAGCATTCAAAAGTGACAAAACATCAGCCAGGAAGCATAGGAACTGAGAAGTGGTCTGTGGTCACCACCTGCAGACCACTCCTTTATTGGGGGTGTCTGCTAATTGCCTATAATTCCACCTGTTGTTATTCCATTTGCACAACAGCATGTGAAATTTATTGTCAATCAGTGTTGCTTCCTAAGTGGACAGTTTGATTTCACAGAAGTGTGATTGACTTGGAGTTAAATTGTGTTGTTTAAGTGTTCCCTTTATTTTTTTGAGCAGTGTATATTTGTTCAGTATATACACTACATGACCAAAAGTATGCGTTAGTGAGGTCGGGCACTGATGTTGGGCGATTAGGCCTGGCTCGCAGTCAGAATTCCAATTCATCCCAAAGGTGTTCGATGGGGTTGAGTTCAGGGCTCTGTGCAGGCCAGTCAAGTTCTTTCACACTGATCTTTACAAATAATTTCTGTATGGAACTCGCTTTGTACACGGGAAAACTAATTTCATGAAGCTCCCGACAAACAGCTCATGCTGACATTGCTTCCAGAGGCAGTTTGAAACTTTGCAGTGAGTGTTGCAACCGAGGACAGATGATTTTTACACGCTACGCGCTTCAGCACTTGGCGGTCCCGTTCTGTGAGCTTGTGTGGCCTACCACTTTGCGGCTGAGACGTTGTTGCTCCTAGACGTTTCCACTTCACAATAACAGCACTTACAGTTGACCGGGGCAGCTCTAGCAGGGCAGAAATTTGACAAACTGACTTATTGGAAAGGTGGCATCCTATGACGCTACCACGTTGAAAGTCACTGAKCTCTTCAGTAAGGCCATTCTACTGCCAATGTTTGTCTATGGAGATTGCATGGCTGTGTTCTCGATTTTATACACCTGTCAGCAACGGGTGTGGCTGAAATAGCCAAATCCACTCATTTGAAAGGGTGTCCACATGCTTTTGTATATAAGATAAACGTTGAGGGCTGCTTCCAAAATCTAAATAAGAACCATCTATACCCCAGGCCCTATCCCATCTCCCTCTGACCCAGGCAGTACCCACCATGTTTGGGGGAGAAGGGGTCGTCGGCCGCATTGAGGCAGAGAATGGGCACTGTCGTCCTGGGAAGCTTGTAGTTTGGGCTGGCCTCCTGGTAGTAGTCCAGACAGGACTTATAGCCAAACATGACCGACGTGTAGCGCTCGTCAAACTCCCGGATAGTACGTGCCTGAGAGGGTAAACACACAGGAGCGTAGGGAGAGTTAGATCAAAAAAAGGGCACCAGCGCACAACTAATACACTCATTCTACACACAATGATATGGAAACTCATAGATAAACCATATGAAACTGGTTCTTACCTTTAGTACATGGTCCACATCCACCACAGTCTCCAACATCTTCCTGTGTCTGAGAGAACGTGAGAGACAGACAGATATTTGGGTTGCAATCACACCAAGGCTAGTAATGACAGGTCTTGTTCCATTTTGAAAGGCCAATAACCATGGCAACAACATTCACAGCAACACGTACATGGATACCACAACAACTAAACAACAAGTCAGTCTTACCTATTAATGGCTTGGCACAGGTTGCTGGCGAGGTGTCGGTTGAAGATCAGGCGGTTGATTGGTTGTTCCAGCGAGGCACAGGACTCCAGCGTGTCCCAGCTGACAGACATTGTGAGGCCGGCAACAAGCCCTGCCTCACTACCCTTACGAGCCAGGTAGTTCAACAAGAGCATGCTGTGATACAGTCAGGAATAGGAGGGGTGAGGGAGAAGACAGGAGGAGCGGTAGAGAAAGACAAGAGAAGGATAGAAGATGGGGGAAAGAGTGTATAGAGGGAGGRAAAAAAACTATTTGCCACAAAATGCACTATGAACAGACTGAAGCAGTTACAACCTCTATGTATTTTTCTTTCTTTCTAAGCACTTACCCTCCCAGAGACACGCCAGTGCCCAGCAGAGGGGCTTGTGGGAAGAGTTCCCTGACATGGAGGACCACCCGCTCCAGGTCYGAGGTGTCCGCCGCACAGAAGGTCACTGGGGTCTGGGGGAGAGGAGGGGTAGGTTACTGGGGCAGGACTGGGATCATCAGAGTCTACTGGGAGAGAAGACATGGGCTGACATGTGGATGAGACTACTAGGCTCAAGCGCTGCACAGACCATATGTTACATTATTGATGTTTGTATGCAATGTAACCTTTGAACAGTAGTATAGTGTCTTATCAAACTGCTTGCAAAATTGCATTGTGGCAGACCCTGGTGGAAAATGCATGATAGTGCACTTAAAAGGCATTCCCTAAATTTACCAGTAGTTCTTCTCCTCCAAACCCTCTATTGTTGAAGACCACACATCTGGGAAAAAAGAGAGACAAAGATCTAATCTCAGATTCCAAACCTCAGCACAGTGACAAAGAGCCCCATGTCGGTGTTTCTCAAATCGAGATGACAGTCAAGCTACCATACTGCACTTTAAAACCAATCTAGTCCAGAACCAACAAGTACCTATTCGAGATTAAACCAAGGATTCCATATAGCATGACAGGTAAAGTGAAAGGTCATGGCCTCTCAGGCTGACCTGTATCCACGGCGTGTGGCTTGGCTGACGGCGTGGAGGACGTAGGTCTGACGACTGTTCCCTGTGAGGCCCGGCAGGATGAGCACTGTGGGACGAGAGTAGCATTCTGGGTAGGCAGCACTGTCCCCGTTATCTACCCAGTCCAGAGAGATCTGACCTCCATCAGCCGTCCTGATCAACTCACTAAGGATAGTGGAGGAGACAGGAGGGTTAGTCTTTTAACTGAATACCGTTTCAAATGGTATACAGTAGGTTGGCCCAATATCCAGATGACTAGAGAGGTTATAGGTAGAGAGGAGGGAAGGAAGTTGTGGGTTCTGGGTTGTTTTACTTCCTGTAGTCGACCTGGGGGCTGGACTTGATGAGCACTCTGACCAGTGTCTGCAGCCGGCCGCCCCAGCACCAGGGAGTAGGGCTGAAGGGCTCAGCCACCACGGGACAGTGCCTCTGTAGGAACACACGGAATGCATCGCTACACACCAGGACCGGTGTCTGAGGGTGAGAGAGAGAGGACATGGGTATGTGCGCATGTGTGTGTTTAAGCAAAAGGGACTAAACAAAGGTGTGTACAGGGGTAAGTGTGGGTGTGAGAGAGACAGAGGGAGAATGAAAGAGAAGATGGAAATGGGTGAAAACAGTGTGGAATAAGCAGAGGCAACCAAACAGACAATCACACACTGTGGGACATATATTCTGCAGTTGTTGGGCAATGGATCAAAATCTACATATGAGTAAAAGGTGCTGGGGAACAGTGGATGAAAGCATATCTTACAGGGTGCAGGCCTAATTTATATCCGATAGGCCTATCAAGTCCAATATCTATACAATATTGGGTGCTAACTTATTTGGTTCCTACAACCTGCTCTAAAAACTAAGGTGAGGGATGGACATAATGCAAGTGCCTGCAGATAGAGGTATGAAGCACTCAAGAGTAAAATACTAGAGGTTAAATGAGACGGAGCTCAGAGACACATGCTCTCAAAGCCAGGAGACAGTACCCCGAAGGCAGCTAGTCTCTGGCCGAGCGACTGACCTGGCCCTCACGGCCCCAGAGGTAGTACAGGGCAGCGGTGATGGTGGCGAGGACCACCGTGTAGGGTCTGTAGATGTTCTCCAAACACACTTTCCATAGGTCGGAGTGAGACAGCAGCATGACAGTGCTGTGATGACACACGGATGCAAACTCACACTCGTCAGGGGGGATTTGCGGAGGCAGGATGTCAACGTACAGAAGTCCGAGGGCGTTTAGAATCTTACTAGCTACAGAGTTCCTATTGGTAAAGAGTTAAGCCTAGTAAAAMAAATATATCAAAAGCGAAACGTTGTCACAGCAGTTACAGAACAAATACGTACTGTTTCTTATCAATGAGATGCCCTTCAGGTTACAAAGTAACCGGGTCCGCGTTTTAGCAGCTTGTGAYAGAAGGTCAACAATGTTTCAAGCGTCAATCAAAAGTGGGGAAGTTAGGTGGAGATTCTCAAACACTGATAGCCTACTGACTGCAACAACAAAAAAATTGAAAAAAAAGTAGCAACTCTGGCCTGCTTTGGCAAGATGATCCTGGGTGAAAACCTCGTTGGTATAGCCTACATCCAGAGAAACTCGCTCACTACTCCCAGTAAACGAAAATCGTAGACGAATACACAAAACAAAAACATTAAACGTTAACAATAACATATAGCCAGTCGGCGTCACTCTAACAGTTACATAGCCTAGCTAGCTAATGTCACTACGACACCCTCCAAGTAATATAGCTGTCCGTAAACCTGCCTTGACAAGAAACATCTAAAGATGCGCCTTTCGGGTGTTATCTTCTCCTCTTTTCGTGTCAAACTTGGTAATTCTGCAACGAATTCGTTTTTATTTTAATTTTATCAATCGAATAAAAAGYAACAACTCAGTTCCGGGTCGGCACCGTTATTTTATACCTCTGCCCTGGTCGACTCATCCGTTCTTCTTCTTTGGCATTATGTTACAGCCCAGCAGTTAGCTAGCTAATGCAATATCTCCAACTGTTGGGCTGGGGTGGGATATGGATTGAGAGACAGGCCTTTTCTCGATTAGACTACTAAACTTCTGCACTTTTTCTCCTCAGTCCTCTCTCGCCTCCTTTTGAAAAAGGTCAAAGATAATTGAGGAGAGGAGGCGATTGGGACGAGAGGTTGGAAATGGCGGCGAGTAGTGAGGACGAAATGGAGAAAAAATTGGTGAAGCAACAGCTGTGCTGGATTGAGAACAATATGGGTGTCAGTGTTGATGGTATGGAGCGGTAGGATGAGATTCAAGGACGTGAATGGTCGGTAGTGGAAAAACAGGAAGAAGAGAGATCATGATACAGAAATCAGTGGAGCATCTAGTAAAGAAAGCATAAGGGCCAAGGTAGGAAGCAAGAATAATGATGGGTTGGAGTGGAAAGTGGTGATAGTGTTTGATGAGACCACAGGGCCTCACTTATTTCACTAACTAATGCCGTAGAGAAAAGTAGGTGACGTGAAATTAGCATGGTTCATTGGAAATGGTCGATTGTTAATATTGTGTGGTAGCCAGGCTCAGCAACAGAAGATTCTGAAAATGGAGAAGCTTAATGGGAAGGTGATTAAAAGCCATGTCCCTGGTGCATATGCTAGATTGAGGAGTCATCACTGGGCTCTCAATATCTATGTCCACAGATGATATTGAAGAAAATGTGAAGGGAGGCAGAGTGATTGAGGCCAAAAGATTTATCAGTAGGAAAGAGGGTCAAAGAATTGAAAGCTTATTAGTGATGTTGAGGTTTGAGAAAGTCAGATAGGATTCCTTAGTTGCAATGTTAGATAATTTGTCCCATATGCACTGCAGTGTTTTAAATGCCAAAGAATGGGACATGTAGCTGCTCAGTGTAAAGGAAAGAAAAGATGTGCCCATTGCGATGGAGCACATGATTACAGTGAATGTGGAAGCAATGTGAARGTTAAATGCTGAATTGTGGGGGAGAACACTGCAGCATTTGGTGGATGCCAGGTACAGAGAGAGGCTAGAGAGGTTCAGAGATATAGGATCAGTCATGATGTATCATATATAGATGCCGTAAAACAGATTGGTAGAAATACAGTGTGGACTGATGGAGCTTACATGGATGTACCTGTAGTAAGTGGACCTACTGTCGGGGCTGGTGCTTCTGGGTGAAATTAGCGATTCATTTGGTTTWGAATTTTATTTTCATGGTAGTACAGAATTGGGAAGATCATGATTGATYGTACATTCCAGCRCAGTAGGTGGCGGCATGCACTTTAAACGTAGAGAGAGTCACTGGTACTTCCTGTTTCAGTTTTTGCTTGTTWGCAGGAATCAGGAGGATAGAGTTATGGTCAGATTTGGCAAATACAGGGCTTTGTATTTCTGTGTCTGTAATAAAGGTGATTTTGAGTTTTTCTTCGCCTCTAGATCCACAGGTGACATGCTGGTAAAAATGAGGTAAGGAGTTCAGTTTCCCTGCATTTGACAAAAGAGGAATTGAAAACTTAGTTGGTTTCAGGAACTAAGGGGTTAAACACAAATACATTGCCCAGAAATTGTTTGCTTATGGCCCTACACAGCTCGAGTGCAGTCAGTGCCAGCATCTGTTTGTAGCGGTAAATAGACAGCTACGAAAAATATAGATGAAATCTCTCTTGGTAAGTAGTATGGTCTGCAGCTTACCATGGGGTATTCTAACTCAGGCTGCACTAAGAAAACAAATATGAAGATTTTTCATGCAGGTGCAATTACAACTGACATTTTGAGTAATGTTACTCAACTGAAGCTCTATTGAAACATCCAATGTGAATCCCCTATGTGGGCTATCTACATCATCCAGCTGTATCCTGGCAGGATCAGGGGCTCAGGCCTCTCTGCGCTCCAAAGCAGCCCGAGAGCTTCAAGTTCCTCGGTATCCACATCAATAAGGAATTATCACGGTCCACACATACACCCCACCCCCCCAGCTTTTGTAAAATGTACTTAGCTAAAAATATATGTTTTACTGACCCTAACCCTTTTCCTAACTTTAGCCTACTAAATCTACCTACATATTGAACTTCCATCCTCTCAGGCCAGAGGCACAATGTATGAATTTATGTTTGGATCAGAATCGCAATTATAATCATTGGCCAGTACTTAGAATTAAGTAAAACCACCAGTCCAAATTCCTATCTCCGTCCATGGCTAATTTAGGAAAGGGACAATTTTAACTGGCTACCTATGGCACCGGAGGACAACACAAGTTGCAACAATTCAATTAAATTCTGGCAATTACATTTGGCTTGATGTGATTGGTGTGACGCCAAATCCAAACAGGCTTCCCTTGGCACTTTTTTTGGTGTGCCAGAACCATTCACAGTTGAGCTCACTCAGTTTAGCTCAACACTGATTGGCTATTATTGTCCCCCAAAAAATATCAAGGGAGGCCAAATTCTCACTGGATTCCATTCAATGCTACAGGGTGGCCACAATATCACTATTTTTGACCAGACAGCATCAGATAGATGGGCTACAGAGAAGCGGGGCGCTGTTTCGCTCGCTCGGATGCTTTCTCCCTGTCTCTTATACACATCTAGATGTGTATAAGAGACAGATGCTACAGGGTGGCCACAATATCACTATTTTTGACCAGACAGCATCAGATAGATGGGCTACAGAGACAGCGGGGCGCTGTTTTGCTCGCTCGGATGCTTTCTCCGGTGAGATAGATGCAGCCTCTTGCAAATTGAAGGAAAAAGTTAAATAATTGTGTATGYTATTTGTACATTTTGTAGGGAACCACTGGCATCCATCCACTGGCATCCACACCACTGTTTCAAAGTATACAATAGGCCAACATAAAATCTAACAGACATTGTCATCTTCTCATTGGTTTATTGTACAAAAACATATTTTGTCTCACTTGAATTCATTTGTTATTTTTAAACCTAATAAACATACAAGTAGGTTCCAACATCTGGAGAGAAAAAATTACACCCCAAAGAAAACATCCAATCACAATAAACAACTGCACATGATAACTCACCAATGGTTACTAGTCAAATATTAAAAGGTTACTGGGATTGGTGAAATTCTGCAGATGGAGGTTCTGCAGATGCGTCTGTAGGGGTGGGAGGGTGGTTTTCCTCATWCGTGTCGTCCACAGCTTGGAGAATGTGATGAACTGCACTCAGCAGCAGGATGTCAGTGTTGCAGCTCACAGACAGTTCACTGGAGTAGTTCTTCACTGGAAGCACATRGGACACWGRCAAMCCCACCACCTCTGCTGCTTTCTGCATCTGTGGCACAGCAAAACATATGATAGATTGCAAATAAAACCTTAAAAATACTGTTCCATCATATTATTGAGTGAATCTTATTTGATTAAAACATTTGAATTATTTAACCTACCTTCTCCTGTAGGATCCGGCTGGAGTAGACAAACTTCACATCCTCTTGGATGGCATGACACACCTGGTCCACATGGGTCAACAGAACCACCTGGGGGATGTCTGGAGAGGACGGTGTCATGTGTGTGTGTGTGTGTGTGTGGGGGAGAGAGTGAGAGTGTGAGAGAGAAATCAGTTAGTTATATCTATGATCTGCAGTTAAACATAACATCAACTGATATCAAAATTGCCCTCTGAAGTTTTGGGATGAGCTCACCCAGATCTGCGATCTCAGCTTGAAGTGTCCTCAGTGTCTCTGTAAGGTCATCACTGGTGGACATGATTTGGCAGGCATTCAGAACGAACACCGCACAATGGATTTGGTCATTTATCGAGGGAACAGATCTGTAACCTGGAGTCTCTCCTTTGATGGGCACATCACTTTGAAACTATTGTGTGGGAGAATAATTGTATTGATGAGAAGCAAACAAAACAGATACTGTACATTAGTGTATTTATCAAAGTTGGTTATAACAGCATCAACAATAAAACATTTCAAAATTAGGCCTTCCAAGTTTACATGTGTCAAATGTGGACAAACCATAGCAAGCAATATAGGCCCATCTCTTCTGACATGTATTCTCAGTAAGACTAAGGGTTTTTAAAATCTTGATTGTATTGTTACATTTAGATAGGTAATACTATACATCATGTCCCTCGGGGGCATATCCCTTGATAACAGCCAGTGCGTCTGTGAGAGTCAGGCCAGTCCTCYCGCCGTCCCCCAGAGCCAACACATCACACAGGGTCAGAGCTGTGGGCTTCCCCCCTCTCTCTGACCGGATGTCATACGACTTCAGCTGGGTAGATAAGGAGAGCGGACAGTGTTTTGAGAGCAAGTTTTTTAGACAAACTCAGACGACGGCTAAAGAGACAGACATACAGAACACACATTCCCTCATCCCTCCCACCCACAGGGTGAGTCCTCACACTCATGAACACATTGATATGGCAGTCCAGATGTTCCCAAACATCAAKCATGTCTCTGTCTGCTACAAATTATACTCATTGGGTTTCTATCTCAGTATCTTAAAGTTGCTAGTGAAAATCTACACCACTTGCAGTCTTCACATTTTTCTGCCTTAAAATGTAATATTAAAAGGGATTAAATTCGATTTTTTTCCCCCCCTACAGATGCACACAACCTATTCCGTATATTCAAAGTGAAAGAAAGAGACATTTTWAAAAATGTATTCAAAATAAAACAATGAAGTTGTCTTGATGTTTTCTTCACATCCTAGAGTTAATACTTGGTGGAAGCACAGTTGGCAGCCATTACAGCTGTGAATCATTTTGAATAATATATTCTACCTACTTTGCACAACTCTAAGGGCAACATACAGTGCCTTCAGAAAGTATTCACACACCTTGACTTTTTCCCACATTTTGTGTTACAGCCTGAATTTACACACCCAATCCCCCATAATGTAAAAGTGGAATTGTTTTTAGAAATGTTTACTAATTCATGAAAAATGAAAAGCTGAAATGTAAACCCCTTTACTATGGCAAGCCTAAAAAAGTTCAGGAGTAAACATTTGCTTAAGTCATAAGTTGCATGGACTCTGTGTACAATAATAGTGTTTAACATTATTATTTAAGGACTACCTAATCTGTGTACCCCACACATACAATTATCTGTAATGTCCCTCATTCAAGCAGTGAATTTCAAACACAGATTCAACCACAAAGATTCAAGTTTTTCAATGCCTCACAAAGAAGGGCACCTATTGGTAGATGTGTAAAAAAAAAAAAAAAAAAAGATATTAATTGCACAGATACAGGCGTCCTTCCTAACTCAGTTGCCGGAGAGGAAGGAAACTGCTCAGGGATTTCATCAAAAGGCCAAACTTTAAAACAGTTACAGAGTTTCATGGCTGTGATAGGATAAAATTGAGGATGGATCAACAACATTGTAGTTACCCCATAATACTAACCCAAATGACGAAGTGAAAAGAAGGAAGCCTGTGCAGAATAAAAATATTCCAAAACATGCATCCTGTTTGCAATAAGGCACTAAAGTAAAACTGCAAAAAATGTGGCAAAGAAATTAACTTTATGTACTTTATGGCAAATACAACCCAACACATCACTGAGTACCAGTCTTCGTATTTTCAAGCATGGTCGTGGCTGCATCATGTTATGGGTCTGCTTGTCATCGGTAAGGACTAGGCAGTTTTTTAAATAAAAAGAAACAGAATAGAGGTAAGCATAGGCAAAATCCTTTAGGAAATCCTAGTTAAGTCTGCTTTCCAACAGACACTGGGAGAAAAATTAACCTAAAACACATGGCCAAATATACACTGGAGTTGCTTACCTAGATGACATTGAATGTTCCTGAGTGGCCTAGTTACAGTTTTGACATAAATCGGCTTGAAAATCTATGGCAAGACTTGAAAATGCCTGTCTAGCAAAGATCAACAACCAACTTGACAGAGCTTAAATATTTTTTTAAATAATAATGTGCAAATATTGCACAACCCAGGTGTGCAAAGCTCTTAAAGACATACCCAGGAAGACTTACAGCTGTAATCGCTGCCAAAGGAATACATTCTAACATGTATTGACTCAGGGATGTGAATACTTACAGTGCATTCAGAAAGTATTCAGACTCCTTGACTTTCTCCACATTTTGTTACATTACAGCCTTATTCTAAAATGGATTAAATGAATAAAAATCGTCAATCTACACACAATACCTAACCATAATGAAAAAGAGAAAACGAGTTTGGAAGTTTTTGCAAATGTATTAAAAATAAAAAACAGAAACACCTTATTTGCATAAGTATTCAGACCCTTTGCTATGAAACTCGAAATTGAGCTCAGGTGAAACCTGTTAACATTGATCATCTGTAACGATATGCGCTGAGAGTCGGGAAGCAAGTTCAGGGAGTGAGTGTTTTAATAAAATATAATCCAAAAACATAATATAAAAACATAATCCAAAACAAGAAACACTAACAACGCACAGACAGGAAACTGAAACTGAAACAATAACGCCTGGGGAGTGACATATTTAGGGAAGGTAATCAAGGAGGTGATGGAGTCCAGGTGAGTCTGATGACGCGCAGGTGCGAGTAATGATGGTGACAGGTGTGCGCCATAGCGAGCAGCCTGGTGACCTAGAGGCCGGAGAGGGAGCACACATGACAGTACCTCCCCGACATGCGGCTCCAGCCACAGGATGCCGACCAAAATTACGATCCCGGGGATCAGGAGAGGACCGTTCACCCCTGCTGATGCACCTGACAGACCGGCTGAGGCAGGGGAGCCTCCTCAGTAAAAAGGCACATGACAGCCCGCTTGGAGTTTGCCAAAAGGCACCTAAAGGACTCTCAGACCATGAGAAACAAGATTATCTGGTCTGATGAAACCAAGATTGAACTCTTTGGCCTGAATGCCAAGCTTCATGCCTGGAGGAAACCAAGCACCATCCATACGATGAAGCATGGTGTTGGCAGCATCATGCTGTAGGGATGTGTTTCAGCAGCAGGGACTGGGAGACTAGTCAGGATCAAGGGAAAGATGAACAGAGCAAAGTACAGAGAGATACTTGATGAAAACCTGCTCCAGAGCGCTCAGGACCTGACTGGGGCGAAAGTTCACCTTCCAAAAGGACAATGACCCTAAGCACACAGCCAAGACAATGCAGGAGTGGCTTCGGGACAAATCCCTGAATGTCTTTTGAGTGGCCCAGTCCGGCCTTGAACCAGATCRAACATCTCTGGAGAGACCTAAAAATAGAGCTTGAGAGGATCTGCAGAGAAGAATGAGAGAAACTCCCCAAATACAGGTGTGCCAAGCTTGTAGTATCTTACYCAAGAAGACTTGAGGCTGTAATCGCTGCCAAAGGTGCTTCAACAATGTACTGAGTAAATTGTCTGAATACTTATGTAAATKAGATATTTCTGTATTTCATTTTCAATAAATTAGCAAAAATGTCTAAAAACATGTTTTCACTTTGTCATTATGGTGTATTGTCTGTAGATGTGTGAAAAAATAATTAATACATTTTAAATTCAGGTTGTAACACAAAATGTGGAATAAGTCAAGGGGTGTGAACACTTTCCAAATGCACTGTATGTTCMTTGTTTTTGTCAAAAAGGACAGCAATATGCAAACTTTGTCTCTGATTTTCAAGCAAATTTAAGTCAGGACTGAGACTAGAGCACTCAGGAACACAAAAAAACCTATTGGAAAGCCATTCTGGTTTGTCTTTGGCATAACAATTTGTGTCTCGCTGAAAATAAAACTATCCCAGGGTTAGGTTTTYGGAAGACAAAGGCGTGTTCTCCTTTAACTTTTTACCTGGGCTTTGATCATTTTATATTTATTTTGATTCTGACAAACTCCCCAGTCCCTGCAGATGAAAAGCATACWCATAACATGWTACCACCACAAGGTTGATAGAATCTTATTCAAAATGATTCACAGATGTAATGGCTGCCAAAGGTACTTCCACCAAGAATTAACTCTGGGATGTGAAGACATAAGTGGTCAGATCAGGTTTGCAATAAATAACTTCAATCAGACCTACTCTCACCCTAGAGGGGGAAGGAAGAACTAGAGGGGGTTAACAACTCACGCCCTGTTGTAAATCAAGGGAGAAGATTCAGGTCTGCTCTCTCAAGATTCACCAAAGGAATGTCCTTTGTTTCAACAGACTTTTTCCCACTGAAACTCTAACACGTTCAAAAGCGAATACTGGAACAATATTTCTAACATAGAACATGGGGAATGGTCAGAGGTGATCTATAGAACACTAATGTCATTTTGTTTGTTATTTTGTGATGTCATTAAAAATGTTATAAAGGAAATACTGTAACTTGGAAAGTATACCAACTACATATACAAAGTTTCCATACTATGCGTTGTGCATGTAATATAAAAAAATATGAAAGTGTTTTTGTTAAGAGAGGGAAGTATTTTGATAAGCTATAAGAGAATTGTTTTCCATAATATTTACACACTGAGTAGTTCCCGCCCGGAATGAGGTCAGTGAGTGTGACAGCCTGCCGGAACCGCCCCTTTTGAGCAAACTGAATAAATGATGGGTTAAGAAAAAACACATCAGACCAGAAAACGTGAAGCTGTCCTCTTCCAAAGTGAATTGAAGTAGGAACATCCTATTACTCAGCTCAAACCATCGATACGGCTGGCTAGCCTATCTTCAAAGAAGCCACTTCAAGAGTGAATGGAACGGAAGTCAACTCTGTAGTTCTGTTCAGGACTACACAACAAGTCACCGGATACTGGACAACTACAAAGAAGGACAACAATAGAAGACTTGTTGGAACCATTTCGGACAATCAGAGCCTTACAAGCGTGCCGTGTAAATGCCCAAACCCCTTTCCAAGGCTGCCCTGTTCACCGAGAGACCCCCGGCGAACCCAGGCATTTCACGTAAATACATTCATAATTTCTTACTCAAAGCGGGTGGCGGTTCGTGTGCAAATGTAACAGTTTAACTTTAGACCGTCCCCCCGCCCCGACCCGGGCGCGAACCAGGGACCTTCTGTACACATCAACAACAGTCACCCACGAAGCATCGTTACCCATCGCTCCACAAACGCCACGGCCCTTGCAGAGCAAGGGGAACCACTACTTCAAGGTCTCAGAGCAAGTGACGTCAGTGATTGAAAGGCTATTAGCACGCACCACCGCTAACTAGCTAGCCATTTCACATCCGTTACACTCACCCCCCTTTCGACCACCTCCTTTTCCGCAGCAACCAGTGATCCGTGTCAACAGCAATCATGTAACAGTATAACTTTAGTCCGTCCCTTCGCCCCGGGCGCGAACCAGGGACCCTCTGCACACATCAACAACCGTCACCCACGAAGCATCGTTACCCATCGCTCCACAAAGGCCGCGGCCCTTGCAGAGCAAGGGGAACCACTACTTCAAGGTCTCAGAGCAAGTGACGTCACCGATTGAAAGGCTATTAGCGCGCACCACCGCTAACAAGCTAGCCATTTCACATCCGTTACACAAAGTATAAGGTTACTGTAGGTGAGAGTAGATTCTGAATGTACCAATGTTAAGTGTCTCTGTCCCTCTCTCTCCATCTCTTCTTTAACAAGCATCAACATTGTTGTCATTCCACTAAGGACCTGTTTTCAGCGTATTACGTCTCCAGTCAATAACCGGTGCAGAGTGTGTATGTTTATCCTGTATTCCCAGTTAATTTGCTAGTAAATAAATAATTAAACCAATTTGTGTAGTACTGAATCATAAGTAAGGCTCAGGTTATTGCAGATGCAAGGAGGTTACGACTGTTCAGAATGATGATATGATACGAGGTTATGATTAATAAGTTGTCTGTTTATAGATGTGATAGGTAAAGACCTTTTAGAGTTTCATTCGGGAGATGGTAACTCTTTAAATAACCGCTCTCGTGGTGCCCCAGATCCTAATGAGTTAATTGTTACATGATTAAGTTAATCAGGTAACAATTAAACATACTTAGTTAATTAGATAAATAACAGTCTTCAGATGAATTTTAAAGTCAAGTCATGACATAAGCAATCAATGCATCCTCATTTTGTATTTCTTAGTAATTTGGAAAATTATAGTGAACAAAAATATAAACTCAACGTGCAACAATTTCAAAGATTTTACTAATGTATCTACCCCTACAAAAAATGTCTATAAATTATAATCCACATAATAATTCACATTTGCTGTTGGCGTGGTTACACGTGGTCTGCAGTTGTGAGGCTAGTTGGACATACTGCCAAATTCTCTAAAACGACGATGGAGGCGGCTTATGGTAGAGAAATTAACATTTAATTCTCTGCCAACAGCTCTGGTGGAAATTCATGCAGTCAGCATTCCAATTGCATGCTCCCTCAAATCTTGAGACATCTGTGGCATTGTGTTGTGTGACAAAACTGCACATTTTAGAGTGGCCTTTTATTGTCTCAAACACAAGTTGCACCTGTGTAATGATCATTCTGTTTAATAAGCTTCTTGATATGCCACATATTTCAGGTTGATGGATTAACTTTTCAAAGGAGAAATGCTCACTAACAGGGATGTAAACAAATTTGTGCACAAAATTGATGAGAAATCAGCTTTTTCTACGTACGGAAAATTTCTGGGATCTTTTTACATGTTGCGTTTATATTTTTGTTGAGTATAAAATCATGTGGATTAGGTTGTGTAGATCGATAGGAAAATAAATAATTGGATCCCTTTTCAGATTACATTTTAAGGCAGCAAAATGTGAAGACTGTGCAATGGGTGTGTAGACCTTCACTAGGCACTGTTTGTATCATGCAAAATACTCCTTGTTACAGATTATTTACTCTATACCTTCTTGATGAAGCCCTTTGTTGCAGTCCCAATAAAAGGCAGGAGAAGGACTCTTCCGAACATCACAGATCTGACAGAGTTGATGAAGCTGGATTTTCCTGACCCAGCAGGACCCATCAGTAGAACTCTGACCCGGTTTAAGAGACCGGCAGGCCGGTTTGAAGGAGACCAGATTCTTCCTCAGTGACCCCCTCCCTCTGGTGAAATGGAATTGCACAGATATAGTCATAATATTACATCAGATCAGACCTGGGTTGAAATAAGTGCTGTTAATCAGATATCTCAAGTTAACATTTTGTCATTTAGTGCACTTTTTTTTTTCAATTGTGATTAATCGCATTGTCTGAAAGCGTTGGAAATACTCTAAACATCCTAAATAGATCTATACCGCACAAATCTACAATGTCATGTAAAAACGAGTTATACAAAATTCAAAAGGCACTCGCACATCTGAGCAATCTTATTTGCAGGTGCATGGCAACAATTGAACAAGATGAAGGAAAAAGGAAACCGCACACTGCTCTTGATAGTATCACTGATATTTAAAAGCTTACGTATCGGCCACACGGCCTTCATCATGTAAAAACTAGTTGACATTGAGGTTAAAGAAAATGTGCTTTCTAAATGTACCTAATTTGGTAGTTACTTTAGACAACATCAAGACGTCAATATACTTGTAATGTTTTATTTGCATGGAAAATTGTAAATAACAGCTCAATTTGAGCAAATATGGAATTTACCATTAATCAGAATTAGATCCCAGCAAATCCTGCAAATAACTCAAAACAATTTTCTTGTTTGACAGCCCTAGTTCAAAGACATGCTTATTTAAGTATTTGTATTTTAATTACTTATTTTCTATGTATTTGCAAATAATTTGGCAGAATCAACTAATTCTATGTTTTGTATTTTCAAATAATTTTTTCTATAATGACTATTTGAAACTATTTTCAAATAGGCTACTTGTTTCCAAATATATTTCAAATACCCCTAGCACCAAACAGACCTGGGTTCAAATACAAATGTCTTTGAAAATACACTTGTCAATGTATGAGTATTTTCAAATACATTTCCAAATATTCAACAGCTTGTATTTTCTAAGAAAATATATCCTAAAACTTACTTTGAAATGTAGTCTATGTGAAAGTCATTGAAAAACCTTAGATAGTATTTTGCACCTAGGTCTGCATTAAGCTTCAAATAGTGTTTCATAGCAGAAGCAGACTGCTTAAAGTTAATGAATGTTGGACTCCGTAAATTAATTCACAATGTGACCTACTCCTCAGTCCATGGCAGCTTCCTCCGTGCACCTTGAATATAAAATGAATAATCAGTACAAATAACAGTACAATAATGACAGAAATTAAAAACGAATTTGGGCGGCGAGTAGTTATATTTACTTCCAACTCGATACAGCTCAACATCCAGGTACCGCGGCTCCTGCCCCCAACCCTGGTGATACATAATATCCCACGATTCCACGCAAATGGATCTATTATCCGTGTACAACTTCAGACATTCCCCAAACTTCAAGCAACCATTTGACATAGAGGTTGAAAAATGTGTCGCCTTGGAGTCATCCAGAACAGGGAAGTGTGTTACTTTTTGATGGTTTATTTCGAAGGCAAATGCGTCTTGGTCCTCACTCTCATTAGACCACATATGTCAGAGTCAAGGCCCGCGGGCCACATCCGGCCCGCGAGAAGGTTTTTTACGGCCCCTGGGATGATCTTGATTTATTATTAGAACCGGCCCGCAGACCGCAGCAAGCCGGCAGCCCGCAGATCTTTTACACGCACCAATACTACATTTCCCACAATGCAACGGTGACGCACCGAGCAGTAGGCTGCTTCATTTCAATATTTATTGGCACAGCAGTCGTCAGCATCACAGTAAAATTAACTTTCAGATACCCATCAAAAATGGCAAAACGGAAGGTGGACACTGAGAACCGGGGGTTTCAAACAAGGTGGGAGTCGGAGTATATGTTCACGGAGGTAGCTGGAAAACCTGTGTNACAAATCAAGAAAATATCGCCCTACTCTTCTGTAAATTCAACCATCTAAATCAATAATTCCATGTGTCCTCCTTTGGCTTGATAGAAAACACATTGTACAAATTGATCATCCACAAACCGCAGCCATATTCCAGCGCACTGATCATAAAATTGAAAGTCTGTCTAAACAATGCGCAATGGTAATTTATAGTCTATATGCATAGGCAATAGGCATACATACAAAACTACGAGTAGACCATGCTATTTGCTGAATCATTTCATGAAGATGGATAATTTGGAACAGGGAAATWATTTTAAGAGAGTGCTGTCAGATAAATTCCCTCGCATTGGGAAAGTTAAACTAATGAAAAATAAAAGGTAGAAAAATAGGAATTACCTATTTATGTCATCCAATGAAATGGTTGTTGTTGCACAACCGAGCCTATTATATMAGCAAAATCTCTGTATTTCCTTTTCATTCACAATATGCCGCCAGTGCGACYATTGCATAGAGCGCACATTTGCCACGAGACGGTGAAGCCCTCTACTGGTTTTGCTATCACAGAAGCGATCAATGGCAAAGATCAGAGGTGCGCCYTCTATCAATTTTTATGGACAGCTGTCGTGACAATTCTCCATATAGCTTTCTCCGCTCGCCGGAGGACCAAATGAGGAAACAAGTCCAGATCGGATCATGGAAACGGTGGTGAAATCTTTTCTGAATAAGTAACGCTTTACTTCCCCAACATAGGTCATTAGAAGATGTTTGTAATGTCTATTTATGTCTTTAAATGGTACTGTGAGCTTTCTCRTGGATTTAAATGGGGTTCATAGGTTGGTTATTTTTCTAGATACTGTCAGGGCTATACACTTTTTTTTAAAGCTCCAAAAATCAACTCAGGCTATCTTTCACCATTGTTATTTTTTTCCCGCTCTGTTTCAAATGTCAATAACTCAGTTTTTTTCGAAACCTCCTAATGCCTCTTAGGTTATTTTAAACAACTCGCCATTGGAGTACAGTCAACATAATAATCATTGCAATATAAAAATGTAGAACAAACTATTGTTTTGTACTTAACAGCTAGCTTCTGATCATTGGAAATATGAAAATGTAAAAAAATATGTATTTCAATAAAATGTCTACTTGTTCCAAAGATATTYCTAGGTTTTACACACAAGAGTAAAAAATACTGAATGTTTTATTATTTCCACTTCATAAACTGAAGACAATTTTATTTTAAATGGACCACAGTCCTGTCGACCCCAGTCCTGGGGATAAGCCTGGACTCCTCTTAAGTTGTGGGATCCCAGCCACTATCTCTGATTCGATGCCACATTCGTCCTTTCCCTGCAGGATCTTGAAGAACCCTTCAAAAGAGAATACAGATCAGTAAGAGCAAGCGGGTTGACAAGTTTTTTTACAAGACTTACAATGTTTTATTGTAGGCTGYGTAGTAACATAGTTGGTGCTACTATAAATGGAGCAATACCATTTAACAGTATGACCCTTCAAAAAGCAGCCACTTTGACATTTAGGTTTCCAATGATGGACCACAATGGCGTGTACTATTAGCCCTTACCAGTGGTGATTTTAGCATGTAAATCTTGGTGGGGCAAAAAATAAACAGGTGGAATGCATGCCAGCAAAGGCACAACACARCACTAAACAATACATTAATTGCACTATAACGGTGACAAACGGTGCCCACAAACTGTTAGGACTGCTGTTGGGACAGCTTTTTGTAGGCCCTAACATATTACCACTGCTACACCTGGCTATCAGCAGAGCCTTGTCTGGCAGCTAAACAGTTCATTCAGCCTCATTTACTGCCTTTAAAAAAAACATAGCTGATATGGCTGACTTGCTTAAACAAATGTGGTTTCTAATGACAATTGAGATGTACAAACTATGGCATAAGGGGATGACAAGTGGTTATAAGAGGCAATCCGTAATTTTGATTAAGACAATGAGTGAGCTAGGACGGCCGTAACGTTAGTCAATATAACTATTTGTTTAACACTTCTGAAATGTACAACGAACATAATACAGAACAAACAGGCCTTCTTAAGTCACAGCCGCACGGGTGAGGCCTACGGGTTAGAGTGGTTGGACTAGTAACTGAACGGTTGCAAAGACCAAATCCCCGATTTTGACAAGGTAAAAACCTGTGTTCTGCCGCCTGAACAAGGCAGTACCCACTGTTCCTAGTTAACCCACTTCTTATCACCAAGTAGAACCGTGACGTAGAAGTCCGTCACTGCCGCGGCAGCATTTCGTTCCTACCGCACGCAACACAATCATCATCCTCCCTGCCTCCGTTATAAGATAAGTTAACAATGTGGTGATAACACACAAATTAACTTCTGTCTTTAGTACATACATTACACTTGTCAGTGTTCATATTTAAATATGCAATATTTTTTATTACTTATCAATGTCTGTGGATGACGCTTTGTTTTGTTCGTTCTGTCCTCTCTCTCTCCTCTCTGTATTCTGGTATGCTGGAAAGGACCGAGCTAAGATTGGCGCTGACTTTATAGTCCTGTCCCAAAGGCTCATTAATTGTAAATGGCATATGGCATATGAAAG
This sequence comes from Salvelinus sp. IW2-2015, assembly GCF_002910315.2. NCBI lineage: Eukaryota > Metazoa > Chordata > Actinopteri > Salmoniformes > Salmonidae > Salvelinus > Salvelinus sp. IW2-2015. Next base: position 21,032,350 of record NC_036854.1, on the reverse strand, counting down.
ATATGTCAGTAGTGATGTAATGTTGTAAAATTTATGTTGTATATGTTTAAAACCGTGTTGCAATGATAATCCGTTAGTAGGTTTAGTTAATGGAAAATGTAGGTTTTGTATAGTTAATTTGCTAATTAATTAGTGTTAATTGGTTCTGATGGGAGGGGCTAGCCCTACAATAAGGAGCCTCTACTTTCAGTTCATGAAAGAAGCAGTTTGGATCGAGCTGTGGGATGGGGACAGCTTGTTATTGGACAGCTTGTTTTAAGCTGTCCAATAAGGTAGACGTTTTGATGGCAGACTGTTGTTTTTGTTCCTGATTCACCTTGTATATAAACACCTTTGCCAGCAGAAGAACTTTGCGGCTTCCGCCATCTTTTTATTTTGATAGAGGTTAGGTTTTCAGTTTAGCCTTCTGGCCTACTCTACGTGACAGAAACCGGAGATAAATAAAGGCGCGCAGGTAGCCTAGTGTGTAGATGTGTGGACTAGTAACTGAACGGTTGCAAGATCAAATCCCCCGAGCTGACAAGGTAAAACCTCGTTCTGCCCCTGAAAGGCGTTAACCCATCTTCCTAGTTAACCCACAGTTCTTACTTTCACCAATGTAGGAACTAGGATAAATAAAGGGCATAAAGCACAAATGAAAGCGCTTACAATATTTGATGTTTACATTTCTCTAAAGCAGGCTAGGCTACAGTAGATAGTAGGCAAATTAACAGGTGTAATAACCAAATTGTTAGGTGAGCACATGGGCTACTAACCTCGTACTACACAACATACAACTTAGTTACTTCTTAAGCTACATATGGCATATCTCCCTGGCATATACTAAATTTATGAGCAGCATACAATACATTTTTGCGATCACATGTATGTCGCTCGGTTCACTTGAACAAGGAAGGCGCCGTTGGTCCTCCGAGTTAATGAGTTGTTTTGAGCGCGGCACAATCAGTGCTCATTGACAGATGGCCAATGTTTAATGTTTATCATTTTAACTTGGAAAAAGAGCCTCCTTAATCCAGATTTAGGACCACACAGCCACTGATTCCTCCTAACCACTCATTGAATTTGCGGATTTCCAACGTGTGGAATGTTTATGGCCGATGAGCCCCGACATGTTTATCTATAATTTCTCTCCATTATTTCTCTTCATATGACAAGGATTTAAAAGGATTTGCCAGTAATTGTCAACTTGATTCATGATGACTGCAGCTAAGATGGAAATTATGAAATGTTACATGATCAGTCCAATTGAAGCTACTGTACATATAACGTGATTTGACGTCCTTTTATCTGTGGCCAATGACCTTGAGCCTTCATGGATGGGCACTTCTATGGCAGCAGCCAAAGGGCTCGAATTTTCAAGGTCTGCTCTTACACTTGGCAGTGATGTAAAGTCCCCATGAGTGACAGAACACTGAGCCAATCACAGTGCAATGTTCTGTATTTTCTGCTGGCTTGCCCCACCACCACAGAAAGCACTGAGCTAGGCTGAAACACCTGCATTTTGGAGCTGCCATACTCAAGAAAACAAAAAAGAGACCATGTTTGTATGTGGCTTTATTAAGTCAATGATATATAAAAAAAAAAAAAAATACATTGTTTCTAAACTAATATGTGACAAGTGTTAATGCCAAAATAACATGCTGTCACGCCCTGACCTGTTTTCTTTATATTTTGGTTAGGTCAGGGTGTGACTAGGGTGGATATGCTAGTTTTTGTATTGTCTAGGGGTTTTGTATTGTCTAGGGTTTTTGTATGTCTAGGGTTTTGTAGGTCTAGGTATTTGTATGTTTATGGTGGCCTGATATGGTTCCCAATCAGAGGCAGCTGTTTGTCGTTGTCTCTGATTGGGGATCATATTTAGGTAGCCATTTCCCCTTTGGTGTTTGTGGGTTCTTATTCTATGTTTAGTTGCCTGTCTGCACTATTTCATATAGCTTCACGTTTCGTTCGTTTTGTTAGTTTGTTCAGTGTTCTWTCTTTAATAAAGAAGAATGTACGCATACCACGCTGCACCTTGGTCCGATTCATATGACGAACGTGACACATGCAAAACAGGCAAGCCCACCCAAAAATGTTTTGCTAAAAATGTGGGGCTCAAAACCCTGAATGACAGGTCGCCACTGACCCTTACCATTCTCATCCCAGTCTGTGTTCCATTATTTGGCAACCAGCCAGTAGGGAGTGTTGTTTTCCCAGGATCTTGATGGCATAACCCCCCAGCATCTGTCCTGTGAAAGGGTTTATTTACTGTACATTCCTGGGTGTGTGAGTGCAGGACATCCTCATAGGTGGATACATGTGCGCAAAGACGGAACGTCTTTCTAGCTTGTTGTAGACCAGGCAGTCCTTATTATACTAGTTGTGTGTGNTTTCAATGAACATTCGAACAGTCCGGCCCTCGGCTTGTAGCTAAATTTTTTATTTGGCCCTCCGTCCATTTGACTTTGACACCCCTGCATTAGACGATTCACTCAGGTAACCCCCCTTTACATCCCCAGATTTGAAATACACTATTACAACGAATCTTCCTTCTTTGTCAAATTTAGATCTCAACGTATGCATGTAGAACCCATGGTGGCTTCCCTTGTAGAGCAGGTGAAGTTGGGCAGGTTCGGGAAGGAGCTTCAACAAATGCGTCTCTTGCTCCAAGCTCAATGCAGCTACTACTGAAGCCATTAAAAAACGTGATGCCACTAGACTTCACGAAATCTACTACAGCTATGCAAATAAAATAATTCCAAGTCTTATTTCTGAGCCGGTTTAATGGATAGCCTACGAACCCGCACCAAATCAATAGTAGGCCTAGAGTGTTTCAGAGAAATGAAACTTGTCACCAATCACAAAATATTAGCCAACCCACCCTAGGCTACCAGGAAAATAGAATAGTTGTTTGCGAATTGCTCACGGTCCCAATGCCTCCACGTCCGGTCCTTTACGCGCAGTTGTTTTGTTCACAATAAATGTGGGTTGGGCTACAGTAAGTTTCGTTTTTGTGGAACATCTCACTTTCAATAGGCAGTTATTTAGGCATATGTGGATATGGCCATTCCACAGTGAGACCATTATTGATTCCGGTGCGGACATTTTTACAAGACAGACTACCTTGGAAATAGGCACACATATTTGATTTGCATATAGCTCGTCGATTTCGTAGCAGGCTAGTTATCTCCGCTTGATTTCTCAATGGCCCATGCAGCCGTATCTGCACTGGATTTGGGGAGCGAGAAACAGTTGTTACAGTTTTTTCCCGAACCTGTCCGACTTCAGCTGCTCTACATGAAGAGGGAAGATTCGTCGTAATCGTTTATTTGGAATCAGGCACGATGAAGGGGGGATATATGAGTAAACGACCTGGGTTTTATTGCCAAGAGGACAGAGATGCATTTGTCTTCGAAATAGACCATCAAAAAGCAAACGTCTTTCCTGTCGTGAAGCACGATAATTCGATAATTTTTAATAGAGAAAAATTTGGCTTTGGGGATTGCCTAAGCATTTACAGCAATAAGGACAAAACACTCTGTGTTGATGTGGGGTTCGATGATACCACACCGATTGGAGTGACGAGTTTGAGGTGCCCTTCATGGTTGTGGAGTTGCATCGCATTCAAAGTAATTCTGCCCCAATACAATGTGATGAATTAAATGTACTCTCTGAAAACGTAGTCTAGGCCTACTGTAATTGTTTGTTATTTTTATGTTCAAGGTGTTGGAGATGTGCTGCTGAACGCTTGGAGGGAGATGTCATGGACTGAGAAGTAGGTCACATTGGAAATTAATTTCCTGAATCTATCAATAACAAAGTCATCTGTTCTACACCAGTAGAGGCTAGTCTGTGGCTTAGTATTGGTGGTCTAAAAGCAGTCTGCAGGCTGTCTAACGTAATATTATGACTCTTTCTATGATATCCCATTTTACCAGAGAGAGGGGGTCACTGAGGAAGAATCTGGTCTCCTTCAAACCGGCCAGCCAGTCTCTGAACCAAGTCAGGGTTCTGCTGATGGGTCCTCCTGGGTCAGGAAAATCCAGCTTCATCAACTCTGTCAGATCTGTGATGTTCGGAAGAGTCCTTCTCCTGCCTTTTATTGGCACTGCAACAAAGGGTTTCATCAAGAAGGTATAGTGTCTGTAACAAAGAGTTTTTAGCATATARGATTGATAATGCCTTGACAGAGATAGAAAGCTAAGGAGTAACATTTGTAACAGACAGAGAAATGCTTGATGCTTGRGAACATCTGGACTGCCATATCAATGTGTCTATTGCCCTGTGGGTGGGTGGGAAGGGATATATACCAAAGATACTCCCCTTTCATCTATGGATATACTGTATGTTTGTCTTTTTGGTGGTTATTGTCTGAGTTTGTCTCTAACAAAACTAGCTTACAAAAGACTGACAACATTGTCTGTCCTCTCTCTATCTACCCAGCTGAAGTCAYATGACATCCGGTCAGAGAGAGGGGGGAAGCCCACAGCTCTGACCCTGTGTGATGTGTTGGCTCTGGGGGACGGYGAGACGACTGGCCTGACCCTCCCAGACGCACTGGCTGTCATCAACGGGCACGCCCCCGAGGGACACAAGGTAGGTAGCATTTGTTTTCCCTCTGTGGGTAGCAATGTCTTCATGATGATTCYTAGCCTTGCTTGGGATAAAGATCAAAGGAACCTCCATGTAATATTTTACTGAACATGTTATATTATTAACATATTATTCACTTTGTAACCAACTTACACACATTATAGCTAACATAGGGACAGGGCCGTGAACCMAATAGRGTTAACCCASTTGGTGGGAATTATAACATGGCTCATTACTGGACCGCAACAATATTAATTAAGTTTGCTTTTTATGGCAACACAATGACGTTGTCCAACACAATAGTTTCAAAGTGATGCGCCCATCAAAGCTGAGACTTCAGGTTACAGACCTAATCCATCAGTAAATGACCAAATCCATTGTGCGGTGTTTGTTTTGAATGCCTGCCAAGTCATGACCACCAGTGAGGACTTTACAGAGACACTGAGGACACTTCAAGCTGAAATCTCAGACCTAGGTGAGATTTCAGAAACACACACACACACACACACATTGACTACTGTATACAGATGTAGGATCTTAATTTGAGCTAGTTTGCTACAGCAGGAAATGTTAATTATTATGTGGATTATAATTAATGCACATTTTTGCAGAGGTTGATACGTTTTACATAAGGCAAATCAAGTCTGAAATTTCAACGTGGAAATTACAAACTTTAGAAGACTTTTTAAAACTCAAATACACTACAAGTTTGCATTCTCAGCAGCAAAAGAGTGATAAAATGAAGATCCTACATCTATATGACCCTGTGCCCTCCAGACATCCCCCAGGTGGTTCTGTTGACCCATGTGGACCAGGTGTGTCATGCCGTCCAAGAGGATGTGAAGTTTGTCTACTCCAGCCGGATCCTACAGGAGAAGGTAGGCCTACTTCAAAAGTTGAAGATTAGGTGTAGTTTAATGTGTTGTAAAACCGTTATATCTGCAATCCATCTTCTATCTTGTGTTTTGCTGTGCCACAGATGCAGAARGCAGCAGAGGTGGTGGGKTTGYCWGTGTCCYATGTGCTTCCAGTGAAGAACTACTCCAGTGAACTGTCTGTGAGCTGCAACACTGACATCCTGCTGCTGAGTGCAGTTCATCACATTCTCCAAGCTGTKGAYGACACATTTGAGGATTACTGCCCTCCAACCCCTGCAGATGCCAGTCCAGTGACTGTTTAATCTTTGATAAGTAACTGGGTAAAAGGTGTCGTGCTGTAATGCATGTGTCATTAGCAGTGTTGGGAGTAGTTACTTGAAAAAGTAATATTACATMATATTACATGAAAGTAATGCGTTATATTACTTGTTATATTACTTTGTGTTGCTTTCATGAAAATAAATCTCAAAACCTCAGTTTGTTTAACTTTCTGAGCCTCAGAGGGWGTGAGGTAAGCCTCACACGCTCTACAAAAGATAGGTTCATCTAATTCATTTTTTTTCTTCCTTCAACCCGATCAGGAACATCTTGGTCACAACTATTTCCTAAGTGGTGTATTCTGATCTATTCACTGATGTATTTATGTTTGCATTGAAGATTATACCAGAGTATAGGTAACCTCTCACACAAGACTACCTTTTTATGCACTGTGAGATGCACAGGAGGTTGGTGGCACCTTAATTGGGGAGGATGGGCTTGTGGTAATGGCTGAAGCGGAGTAAGTGCAATGGTATCAAATACATCAAACACATGGTTCCATGCGTTCCGTTCCAGCCATTATAATGAAGAGTCCTCCCCTCCGCAGCCTCCACTGGTGAGATGTAGGCTAAGCACTGTTGTTTTCATCCATTTACAAATCAAGAAAATATCGCCCTACTCTTCTGTAATTCACACCACTAAATCAATAATTCCATGTGTCCTCCTTTGCTTATAGAAAACACATTGACAAATTGATCATCCACAAACCGCACCATATCCAGCCCACTGATCATAAAATTAATCTGTCTAAAAAACAATGCGCAATGTAAATTAGAGTCTATATCCATAGGCCAATAGGCAACATAACAAAACTACGATAGACCAGCTATTTCTGAATCACTTATCATGAATATGGAATAATTTGGCAACAGGAAATAATTTTAAGAGAGTGCTGTCAGTAAATTCCCTTCGCATTGCGGAAAGTTAAACCTAATAAAACATAAAAGTAGAAAAATAGGAAGTACCTATTGATGATCATTCCAATGGAAATGGTTGTTGTTGCACAACCAGCCTATTATATAAGCAAAATCTCTGTATTTCCTCATTCACAATATGCCGCCCCCCCCCCCCCCCCCCCCCCCCCCCCCCCCCCCCCCCCCCCCCCCCCCCCCCCCCCCCCCCCCCCCCCCCCCCCCCCCCCCCCCCCCCCCCCCCACCCTGTGACCATTGCCATAGAGCGCACATTTGCCACGAGACGGTGAAACCCTTACTGGTTCTTCACAGAAGCGATCAATGGCAAATATCGATGTGCGCCTCTATCAATTTTTTATGACACTTCTGACAATTCTCCACGATAGCTTTCTCCTCTCTCCGGAGGACCAAATGAGGAAACAAGTCCAATCGATCATGGAAAACGTGGTGAAATCTTTCTAATAAGTAACCCTTTACTTCCCCAACATCGTCATTAGAAGATGTTGTAATGTCTATGTATGTCTTTAAATGTACTGTGAGCTTTCTCATGGATCTTTAAATGCGTTCAAGGTTGTTATTCTTTCTAGATACTGTCAGGCTATACACTTTGTTTTAAGCGTCCAAAATCAAACCGGCTATCTTTCACCATTGTTATTTTTTTCCCCTTGTTTCAAATGTCATAACTCAGTTTTTTCGAAACCTCCTAATGCCTCTTAGTTATTTTAAAACCAAGCTCGCCATTGAAGTACAGTCAACTAATAATCATTGCAATATAAAAATGTAGAACAACTATTGTTTTTACTTAACAGCTAGCTTCTGATATTGAAAATATGAAAAATTGTAAAAAAAATATGTATTCAATAAAATGATCTACTTGTTCCAAAATATTCCTAGTTTTACACACAAGTAGTAAAAAATACTGATATGTTTTATTCATTTCCACTTCATAAAACTGAACACACATTTTATTTTCAATGACCCAGTCCTGAGTCGACCCCAGTCCTGGGGAGAAGCCTGGACTCCTCTAAGTTGTGATGCCAGCCACATCTCTGATTCGTGCCACATTCGTCCTTTCCCTGCAGGATCTGGAAAACCCTTCAAAAGAGAATACAATCAGTAAGAGCAAGCGGGCTACAATTTTTTAAAACTTACAATGTTTTATTTAGGCTTGTAGTAACATAATTGCTACTATAAATGGAGCAATACCACTTTAACAGTATGACCCTCAAAAATCAGCCACTTTGACATTTAGGTTTCCAATGATGGACCACCAATGCGTGCACATTAGCCCTTACCAGTGCGTGATTGTTAGCATCGTAAATCGTGTGGAGGCAAAAAAAAACAGGTGGAATGCAATCCAGCAAAGGCACAACACAGCACTAAACAAATACATTAAATTGCACTATACGGTGACAAAACGTGCCCCACAAACTGTTAGGACTGCTTTTCATGGACACCTTTGTAGGCCCTAACATATTACCACTGCTACACCTTGGCGTAATCAGCAAGCCTTTCTGGCATCTAAACAGTTCATTCATCCTCATTTACGCTTTAAAAAACATAGCTGATATGGCTGACTTGCTTAAACCAAAATGGTTTCTAATGACAATGAGATGTACAAACTATTCATAAGGGGATGAATGATAAGAGCAATCCGTAATTTGATTAAGACAATGAGACTAGACGCACGTAACGTTAGCAATATAAACTATGTTTAACACTTCTGAAATGTACAACGAACATAATACAGAACAAACAGGCCTTCTTAAGTCACAGCCGCACGGGTGAGGCCTACGGGTTAGAGTGAGTTGACTAAGTACTGAACGTTGCAAATGACCAAATCCCCGATTTTACAAGGTAAAAACCTTGTATCTGCCCCTGAACAAGCAGTAACCCCTGTTCCTAGTAACCCACATTCTTATCACCAGTAAACCGTACGTAGAAGTCGTCACTGCCCGGCAGCATTTGTTCCTGACCGCACGCAACACAAGTCATCATTCCTCCCTGCTCCGTTATAAATTAAGTTAACAATGTGGTGACACACAAATTACTTCTGTCTTTAGTAATAACATTAACACTTGTCAGTTTCATATTAAATATGCAATATTTTTTATTACTTATCAATGTTTGATGACGCTTTTTTGTTCGTTCTGTCCTCTCTCCTCTCCTCCTGTACTTCTGGTATGCTGGAAAGACCAGCTAAGATTGCGCTGACCTTTATAGTCCTTGTCCCAAAGGCTCATAATTGTAAATGCATATGGCAATGAAAAATTTATGTCATAGTGACTGTAATGTTGTAAAATTTATGTTGTATAAGTGTTTAAACCGTGTTGCAATGATAATCTTAGATAGGTTTAGTTTAATGGAAAATGTAGGTTTTGTATAGTTAATTGCTAATTAATTAGTGTTAATTGTTCTGAGGGAGGGGCTAGCCCTTACAAAAGGAGCCTCTACTTTCAGTTCATGAAAAAGCAGTTGATCGAGCTGTGATGGGGACACTTGTTATGGACACTTGTTTTAACTGCTACCAATAAGGTAACGTTTGATGGCAGATGTTGTTTTGTGTTCCTGATTCACCTTGTATATAAACAACCTTGCCACAGAAGAACTTTGCGGCTCCCATCTTTTATTTGATAAGGTTAGTTTTCAGTTAGCCTTCTGGCCTACTCTACGTGACAGAAACCGGAGAAAATAAAGGCGCGCAGGTAGCTAGTAAGTGTAGATGGTGGACTAGTAACTAACGGTTGCAAGATCAATCCCCGAGCTGACAAGTTAAAAACCTGTCGTTCTGCCCAAACTGAAGGCAGTTACCCACTTTCCTAGTTAACCACATCTTACTTACCAATGCTAGAACTAGATAAATAAAGGCGCATACAAGCACGAAATGAAAGCGCTACAATATTTGATGTTTACATTCTCTAAAAGGACTAGGCTACAGTAGATAGTAGGCAAATTAACCTAGGTGTAATAACCAAATTGTTAGGATCGAGCACATGGCGCATACTAACCTCTACTACACAACATACAACTTAGTTACTTCTTAGCTCATATGCATATCTCCCTGCATATACTAAATTTATACGCAGCATACAATACATTTGGATCGCACAGTTGTTGTCGCTCGGGTTCACTTGAACAAGGAAGGCTGCGTTGGTCCTCCGAGTTAATCAGTCTCGATTTTAGCTGACGCATCATTACTCCAAAGTGCTAGGTCATTGACAGCATGGCCAATGATTGCTAAATCTTTTATCATGTTTAACTTGGAAAAAGAGCCTTCATTAATCCCAGATTTGAGACAACGAGCACTGACTTCTCCTAACACTGCATTGGTTATGACTTCTGCGATTTCCAACGTGTGGAGATGTTTATGAGCCGCATGAGCCCTCGACAAGTGTTTATTATATTTACTCTTTCCATAATTTCTCTGGTCTAATTATGACAAGATTTAAAAGGGATCTTCAGTAATTGTCAGCTTTGATTCCTGATACTGCTAGGCTAAGATGGGAAATGTATGAATCGTTGACATGACAGTACCAATTGAAGCACTGACTACAATAAAGTGATTGACGTCCTTTTTCTCTGGCCAATGACCTTGATCTTCATGATGGCACTTCTATGGCAGCAGCCAAGGGCTCGAATTTTCAAGGTCTGCTCTTACACTTGGCAGTAGTAAATCCACCATGAGTGACAGAACATCTGAGCCATCAAGTGCAATTTCTGTATTTTCTGCTGCTTGCCCCACCACCACAGAGCCACTGAGCTAGGCTGAACACCTGCATTTTGGAGCTGCCATACTCAAGAACAAAAAAGAGACCATGTTGATGTGCTTTATTAAGTCAATGATGGTAGATTTTTTTTTGTACATTGTTCAAACTAATATGTGACAAGTGGTTATGCCGAAAATAACATCTGTCACCCTGACTGATTTCCTCTTATATTTATGGTTTAGGTCAGGGTGACTGGGTGGATATGCTAGTTGTTTGGTAATTCTAGGGTTATGTGTTTGGTCAGGTTTTGTGTATGTCGAGGTTTGTAGGTCTAGGTATTTGTATTGTTTATGTGGCCTATACGTTCCCAATCAGAGGCAAGCTGTTTTCTTGCTCTTGATGGGATCATATTTAGGTTAAGCATTCTTCCCTTTGAGTCTTTGTGGTTCTATACTCATGTTTAGTTGCCTGTCTGCACTATTCATGATAGCTTCACAGTATTCGTGGTCGTTTTTGTTCGTTTGTGTTCAGTGTTCTGCTTATAAAACGAAAATTAGCATACCACGCTGCACTTGGCTCGATTTGCATATACGAACGTGACACATTGCAAAACAGCCGGCACCCAGAAAATGTTTTAGCTAAAAATGTGGGGTCAAACCCTGAATGACAGGTTCCGGCCACGACCCTTACAATTCTCATCAGTCTGTTTCATTATTTGGCAACCACCAGTAGGCGAGTGTTTTTCCCAGGATCTTGATGCAACGAACCCCCAGCATTGTCTTGAACAGGTTTTTTACTTACTTCCTGGGTTGATGAGTGCAGGACATCTCTCATAGGTGTACATCTGCGCAAAGACTTGGAAGTACTTTCTAGGTTAACTGGTAACAGGCAGTCTTATGTATACCTAGTTGTGTTGTGTTGTGTGTGGTTGAGTGTGGTGTGCCCTGTATGTCTGTGCATGTCTGCAACATGCATGTCTGCGCAGGAGCCTT
>NC_036854.1:20989871-21019268 GCF_002910315.2 Salvelinus sp. IW2-2015 | reverse complement strand
GCGATCATATTTAGGTAGCCATTTCCCTTTGGTTTGTGGTTCTTATTCTATGTTTAGTTGCCTGTCTGCACTATTTCATATAGCTTCACGTTTCGTTCGTTTTGTTGTTTGTTCAGTGTTCTTCTTTAATAAAGAAAATGTTACGCATACCACGCCTGCACCTTGGTCCGATTCATATGCGAACGTGACACATGCAAAACAGGCAGCCCACCAAAAATGTTTTGCTAAAAATGTGGGGCTCAAAACCCTGGAATGACAGTCGGCCACTGACCCTTACCATTCTCATCAGTCGTGTTCCATTATTTGGCAACCAGCCAGTAGGGAGTGTTTTTTCGCAGGATCCTTGATGGCATAACCCCCCAGCATCTGTCCTGTGAAAGGGTTTATTTACTGTACATTCCTGGGTGTGTGAGTGCAGGCAGTCCTCATAGGTGGATACATGTGCGCAAGACGTGGACGTCTTTCTAGCTGTCTGTAGACAGGCATTCCCTTATGTATCTAGTTGTGTGTGGTGCCTGTATGTCTGTGCATGTCTGCCAACATGCATGTTGGGGCGGCAGGTGGCCTAAGTGATAGTAGTGTTGGACTAGTACTGAACGGTTGCAAGATCAAATCCCCGAGCTGACAAGGTAAAACTGTCGTTCTGCCCTAAACAAGGCAGTTAACCCACTGTTCTAGGCCATCATTGAAAATAAGAATTTTTCTTAAACTGACTTGCCTAGTAAATAAGAGTCAAATATATATTTAAAAAAAATAAGAGACGTTCTCACCGGTCTTGTAAAGGAGGAAGTCCTCGAGACAGAGAAGGCTGCTCCACCGGAATTACAGACCGTTAATTTCAGAAAATTTGGGTAGGGTTAGGGTCAGGTAGGGTAGGGTCAGGGATTTGTTTAGTCAGTTTACGCATCAGCAGTGTCCTAATAGTCTCTCCAGCCTCTACCGTGCCGTTCTTTTAGAGCTCAGACATGATCTGCTGTTCCTTGGAGAGAGCGCAGTATGTCTACTTTCCTACAGGGGGCGACAGAGTGGTCAGCACCAACACACAGGATGTAAACAGAGGGCAAAAATATAGCTGAAGGCTATTGATCTACTTCATGGGAAATTATGCGAGGTTATGATAATGTGACAGACCAGATTTAGCTTGGAAGTCATTTAGATACACTCGTACAACGTTGTTTAAGTCTGAGGTGCTATTTAACAGTGGTACACAGTGAGGTCTCTTACCAAAGCTTTTGTCCTTCATGTAGGAGGGGTATCCAGGGTTGCACTGGGTCACACAGTTAGGGGTGTTTCCCTCACCTTTACAGGGAGGACGGGTGCTGTTCAGATGATGCTCACAGGGAGCAATGCTGTAAGGTCTGCAACCTGTACGAGACAAACACACACAGTAACTAGGATGTAAGGACATAATTTAATCCTCTAGAAAGCCAAACTTATAGTCCATTCAATTGCATCCATATTGGAGGCTTCACAATGCCAGTGCCAGAGTCATCCAGAACTCACCTACAGTGAGCTCCAAAAGTATTGGGACAGTGACAATTTTTGTTGTTTTGGCTCTGTACTCCAGCACTTTGGATTTGAAATGATAAAATGACTGAGGTTAAAGTGCACACTGTCAGCTTTAATTTGAGGGTGTTTTCATCCATATCGGGTGAACCGTTTAGACATAACAGCACATTTTGTACAAAGCCCCCCCCCCATTTTATGGGACCAAAAGTATTGGGACAAATTCACGTATGTGGGAGAAAGTCAGACGCACAAATATCATAACCCCGCTCTCCTCCAAATACTAAACCTGCCCTGTTATTGTAATGGTGAGAGGTTAGCATGTCCTGGGGGTATGATATTCGTGCATCTAATTTAGGGCGGATCCCAATTAGACGACTAGTAGGTTGTTTGGTCGTTAGGCTGTTGGTCGACCAAGATTGTTTTAGTCGAGCAAATATATATATATACACACTATCGGGCAAAAGTTTTATAAAAGAACACCTACTCATTCAAGGGTTTTTCTYTATTTTGACTATTTTCTACATTGTAGAATAATAAGTGAAGACATCAAAATGATGAAATAACACATATGGAATCATGTAGTAACCAAARAAGTGTTAAACAAATCAAAATACATTTTATATTTGAGATTCTTCAAATAGCCACCATTTGCCTTGATGACAGCTTTGCACATTCTTGGCATTCTCTCAASCAGCTTCACCTGGAATGCTTGTCCAACAGTCTTGAAGGCGTTCCCATGCTTTTCCYTCACCCTGCGGTCTGACTCATCCCAAACCATCTCAATTTGGTCGGGGGATTGTGGATGCCAGGTCATCTGATGTAGCACTCCATCCCTCTACTTCTTGGTAAAATAGCCCTTACACAGCCTGGAGGTGTGTTGGGTCATTGTCCTGTTGAAAAACAAATGATAGTCCCACTAAGCCCAAACCAGATGGAATGGCGTATCGCTGAAGAATGCTGTGGTAGCCATGCTGGTTAAGTGTGCCTTGAATTCTAAATAAATCACAGACAGTGTCACCAGCAAAGCATCCTTACACCATAACATCTCCATGCTTTACAGTGGGAAATACACGAGATCATCTGTTCACCCACACCGCGTCTCACACAGACACGGCCGTTGGAACCAAAAATCTTACATTTGTACTCCATACCAAAAGGACAGATTTCGACCGGTCTAATGTCCATTGCTCGTGCTTCTTGGCCCAAGCAAGTCTCTTCAGGCAGAGGTTGGAGGAGACCAGCCAGAGCTTGCCGAAGATTCTTGTTCTGTGCACACACCGTGCAAGTGGAAAACAATTGCGGACACGTCAGAGACCATAGTAGGGCACCAAAAGCGATGTCGCACAAAGGCCAGGGTCCGACAGGCGCCTGGGTGGCAGKCAAGCCTGGAGGAGTGGGCCCACTCCAGGACCGCAGAGCAGACGGCGTCAGGAACGAACATCCAGTTATCAGCCCCCCCGGGATCGACTGGGAATGCTGCACCTCACGGACCTGCTTTTATAATATCTGTACATTATAGGAACACCTGTAATTACAAAAGTACAAATCAGAGGGGACTTGATGAGCAGGAACTAGATTACCTCGCTGTGGTTCCCTGACACCCGTAGGTTGATGGGAGTGGTGTGGTGGCCTATAGAGCGCCCGTCCAGCGCTCTAATGGAGAGTGCTGAGTGGGGATGTTCAGCTCGGAGCCAGGTATAGCGTCCAAAAAGCTCTCGTTGGCCCCAGAGTCAATGAGAACCCGGAGAGATTTGGACTGGTTTCCCCACAGCAGAATGGCATGAAAAGGTGCGAGCAGGGGAAGCAGGAACGTTCTCCATATGGCCTAGCAGAGTACTTGCTCCTACCAGTGAGCCTGGTTTCTTTAAAGACAAGAGGACACGGAATGACCAAGAGTCCCGCAATACAGACAACTCTTCATGTCGATCCTGTATTGCCGTTCCGCTGGCGATAGCCCAGCTCTGCCTAGTGGCATAAGCTCGTGTGATCGCGGTGACTCGGCCTTCTTCGGCAGCCCTCGGGGCAGACCGGGAAGCCTCGGGTTCTCTTGGCAACGAGACCGTCGGGAGTTCCGGGATTGACTCGGTGAGGCAAGGTGGGTTCCCTAGGCGTGCAAGCGAAATTCAATTTCCTCTCCCTTCGTCGTTCCCGTAATTGCCCATCGATACGGATGGTCAAAGCGATGAGGGAATCGAGCTCCGTAGGTAACTCCCGGGCTGCAAGCTCATCCTTGACCTCCTCTGAGACACCGTGCAGGAACATATCGAACAGTGCCTCTTGATTCCAAGCACTCTCTGCTGCCACGTGTGGAAATCCACCTCATAATCAGCTATACTGCGGGAGTCCTGCCGAAGCTGGATTAGCTTCCGGGCGTCCTCTCGCCCGGACAACGGGGCATCAAAGACCTTCCTCTCCATTGAAGCGTTCTGGAGAAGGTAAGTGGAGCTCCCGARAAGGTGGAGTGACCGATGAAACAGCGCTGCTAGCAGCTGAGTCACTGAGTGGGATTACCACCGTGGTGAGCAGCCTCCCAGACAACCCGTGGAATTGCTCCAGCGAACTGTCCAACGCCCGGTCATGGCATTCAGCCAACATTTGGACCCCCTCCACAAGGCCATGAAGCAATTCCTCGTGCATACCGATGGTGGCTCCCTGGGTGGAGATGGCATTGCGCAGCTAGCCCGGGTCTGCTGGGTGGCCAGCTCGTACTATCAGGTATCAAGGTAAGACCGACATGCAGACCGTGTTGAAGTAACAATGTTTATTACAGCAACAGGKGCAAAAGTACAGAACGGTAGGCAGACGCAGGTTCAATTCAGGCAGGTACAGGGTCAGGACAGGCAAGGGTCAAAAACCAGGAGAGCGAGAAACGAGACTGGGGAGAAGCAGGAGCTGACACAAAACCGCTGGTTGACTTGACAAACAAGACAAACTGGCAGCAGACAAACAGAGAACACAGGTATATATACACAGGGGATAATGGGGAAGATGGGCGACACCTGGAGGGGGGTGGAGACAATCACAAAGACAGGTGAAACAGATCAGGGTGTGACAATTGGTGTCCTTTAGTAGTGGTTTCTTTGGGATATCGGTTACTGCTAAGGAGTACTGTCTACATTGATAGCTGTGCTTGCTGTGGATATTGTGAGGAAACCTGCACGGAACTGCTATACTTCGCTGAGGGAATATCTAACAGTAGTGAGTAACCACAACGATGGGGTGCTTCTGGACTTTRTGTGTCTTCATTTTGTTATGAGCTCCAACGCACTCCAATGGGTTAAGCAAGCTTGAAATAATTTGGACATGGGTTGTGCATGACTCATTGGGTTTATTATTTTTAATTTATTTTAATGTGGTACAGGGAAAATGTAATCATACACATCTTGAATCTTATGTATGTTGCCTTGGTGGAGTCATTTACTGTTTCAATTTAATTTAATGCATGGGAAAGCATATCCTTATACAATAAAACAAATCTATATAATCATTCTATCTGAAGTTAATACCCYAGTTGTCATCACCTTAGATAGTTTATTCTTATTGGAGATGTTCTTCTCACCTAACATCCCATGCGGTTGAGATATTCTATGTAAGATAATATTGTGAGAGTCAAATTCGAGCCTGGTGAGACTGTTACATAGGTAAGCCAGTTAAGAACAAATTCTTATTCACAATGATGGCCTACCAAAAGGCAAAAGGCCTCCTGCGGGGCCTGGGATAAAAAATAAATACAATATAAATATAGGACAAAACACACATCACAACAAGAGAGACAACACTACATAAAGAGAGACCTAAAGACAACAACATAGCAAGGCAGCAACACAGCATGGCAGCAACAAAACATGACAACAACATGGTAGCAACTCAACATGGTAGCAGCACAAAATATGGTACAAACATTATTGGGCACAGACAACAGCACTAAGGGCAAGAAGGTAGAGACAACAAWTCATCACACAAAGCAGTCACAACTGTCAGTAAGAGTGTCCATGATTGAGTCTTTGAATAAAGAGATTGAGATAAAACTGTCCMGTTTGTTGCAGCTCGTTCCAGTCACTAGCTGCAGCGAACTGAAAAGAGGAGCGACCCAGGGATGTGTGTGCCTTGGGGACCTTTAACAGAATGTGACTGGCTGAATGGGTGTTGTATGTAGAGGATGACTGGCAGAACGGGTGTGGTATGTGGAGGATGAGGGCTGCAGTAGATATCTGAGATAGGGGGGAGTGAGGCTTAAGAGGGTTTTATAAATAAGCATAAACCAGTGGGTCTTGCGACGGGTATAAAGTGCAGTGAATGTGTCTAATAAGGAGCATTGGTGGCCAGAATGGTAAAGACATCTAGCCGCTCGAGAGCACCCTTACCTGCTGTTCTATAAATTATGTCTCCGTAATCTAGCATGGGTAGGATGGTCATCTCAATCAGGGTTAGTTTGCAGCTGGGATGAAAGAGGAGCGATTACGATAAGAGGAAATCAAGTCTAGATTTAACTTTAAGCCTGCGCAGTTTGATATGTGCTGAGAGAAGGACAGTGTACCATCTAGCCATACTTCCCAAGTTCTTGTATGAGGTGACTACCTCAAGCTCTAAACCCTCAGAGGTAATAATAACACAATGTGGGAGGAAGGGGGCATTCTTACCATATTGACTTTTGTTTTGGGGGTGTTCAGAACAAGGTTAAGGGTAGAGAGTGCTTGTTGGACACTAAGAAAGCTTTGTTGTAGAGCATTTAACACAACATCTGGGGAGGGCCAGCTGAGTATAAGACTGTATCATCTGCATATAAATGGATGAGAGAGCTTCCTACTTAGCCTCTGCTATGTTGTTGATGTAAATTGGAGAAAGAGCCTTGGGGTACTCCCTTGGTGACAGGCAGTGGCCGAGACAGCAGATTTTCAGACTTTATACACTGCACTCTGAGAGAGGTAGTTAGCAAACCAGCCCAAAGACCCCTCAGAGACACCAATACTTCTTAGCCGGCCCACAATAATGGAATGGTCTACCATATCAAAAGCTTTAGCAAAGTCAATAAAAATAGTGACACATCCATAACCTGAGCGGAAACCAGATTGCATACTCGAGAGAATAYTATCAACATCAAGAAAGTTAGTAAGGTGATTATTGACAAGTTTTTCCAACACTTTTGATAAACAGGGCAAAATAGAAATAGGCCTATAACAGTTAGGATGATGATCTCCCCCTTTAAATAAAGGACAAACCGTGGCTGCCTTCCAAGCAATGGGAACCTCCCCAGAAAGGAAAGACATGCTTGGCGATGATAGGGGCAGCAACCTTAAAGAAGAAAGGGTCTAAACCATATGACCCAGATGTTGTTTGGGGTCAAGTTTAAGGAGCTCCTTTAGCACCTCAGACTCAGTGATTCCCTGCAGGGAGAAGCTTCGTAGCGGGGCAGGGGGAAAAGAGGGAGAAGCGTCGGGGACAGTTGCATTAGAAGGGGTGGGAGATGAGGTAATGTTGGACGGGCAAGGAGGCATGGCTGAGTCAAATAGGAATCCTGACTTAATGAAGTGGTGATTAAAGAGCTCAGCCATGTGCTTCTTGTTAGTAATAACCACATCATCAACATTAAGGGACATGGGTAGCTATGAGGAGGAGGGTTTATTCTCCAGGTCTTTAAACGTTTTCCAGAACTTCTTGGGGTTAGACCCACAGAGAGAGAACTGCTCCTTAAAGTAACTAACTTTGGCCTTCCGGATAGCCTGAGTGCACATATTTCTCATTTGCCTGAACGATAGCCAGTCAGTCGGAGTATGCGTGTGCCGAGCCTTTCGCCAAATGCAATTCTTGAGGTGGAGTAACTCTGCAAGATCACGGTCGAATCAGGGGCTGAACCTGATTTTAATTCAAATTTTCTTTATGGGGGCGTGTTTGTTAACAATACCACTGAAAAAGAAGGTCCAAGCGTCTTCGACAAGCGCTGATTCTATACGCTGAATCAAGCTGATTCTATACCATTGTACAGAGGCAAGTTCATGAAGGAAGGCTTGCTCATTGAAGTTTTTAGGAAGCTGGCCTTCTAGGCAGGAACTCAATGTTGACGTTGAGACTGGTGTTTTGAGGGTACTATTTAATGAAGCTGCCAGTTGAGGACTTGTGAGGCATCGGTTTCTCAAACTAGACCATCTAATATAAGTCCTCTTGCTCAGTTGTGCACTGGGGCTTCCCACTCCTCTTTCTATTCTGGTTAGAGCCAGTTTGCRCTGTTCTGTGAAGGGAGTAGTACACAGTGTTGTATGAGATCTTCAGTTTCTTGGCAATTTCTCGCATGGAATAGCCTTAATTTTTCAGAACAAGAATAGACTGACAAGTTTCAGAAGAGAGTTCTTTGTKTCTGGTCATTTTGAGCCTGTAATCGAACCCACAAATGCTGATGCTCCAGATACTCAACGAGTCTAAAGAAGGACAGTTTAATTTCTTCTTTARTCAATTAACCTTTTTAAAATGATGAACTTGSATTAGCTAACACAACGTGCCATTGAAACACAGGAGTGATGGTTGCTGGCCTTTGTATGCCTATATAGATATTCCATAAAAAATCTGCCGTTTCCAGCTACAATAGTCATTTACAACATTAACAATGTCTACACAGTATTTCTGATCAATTTGATGTTATTTTAATGGACAAAAAATGTGCTTTTCTTTCAAAAACAAGGACATTTCAAATTGACCCCAAACTTTTGAACGGTATTGTTGGTTGCCGTTGTGTCAATTATGGAAAAATACAAGTTTAAAAAGTTCACCAATCGTTTGGTCGAAAGAACACACGACTTTCGGTTGACCAAGGTTTTTTTGTCAGGGACGGCCCTAATCAAACTCTCACTCATCATTATTCACAATTCATTCAGGACTATCCGTAATCATGGTAGCATCCACATTATGTTTCTAAACATTTAACATTATTCTATTCTTATTTACACATAAAAGTTACTTAAAAATTACAGAATACATAATTTTCCATTAATTTCTATTGTCACAAACAGCAAATGCATCCAACAAGTTTGTAGAGTCACATGCTAGGAATATGGACCAAAAACAAAACTTTTGACTACTTTAATAAAAAGAAAGTTCATTTCTTCCAATACTTTTGGTCCCCTTAACCTTTCTAGGGTAGGGGCAGTATTTTGACATCCGGATGAAAAGCGTGCCCAAGTAAACTGCCTGTTACTCAGGCCCAGAAGCTAGGATATGCATACAGTGGGGCAAAAAAGTATTTAGTCAGCCACCAATTGTGCAAGTTCTCCCACTTAAAAAGATGAGAGAGGCCTGTAATTTTCATCATTGGTACACTTCCAACTATGACAGACAAAATGAGAAGAAAAAAAAATCCAAGAAATCACATTGTAGGATTTTTAATGAATTTATTTGCAAATTATGGTGGAAATAAGTATTTGGTCAATAACAAAGTTTCTCAATACTTTATTATATACCCTTGTTTGGCAATGACAGAGGTCAAACGTTTTTCTGTAGTCTTCACAAGGTTTTCACACACTGTTGCTGGTATTTTGGCCCATTCCTCCATGCAGATCTCCTCTAGAGCAGTGTGTTTTGGGGCTGTTGCTGGGAACACGGACTTTCAACTCCCTCCAAAGATTTTCTATGGGGTTGAGATCTGGAGACTGGCTAGGCCACTCCAGGACCTTGAAATGCTTCTTATGAAGCCACTCCTTCGTTGCCCGGGCGGTTGTTTGGGATCATTGTCATGCTGAAAGACCCAGCCACGTTTCATCTTCAATGCCCTTGCTGATGGAAGGAGGTTTTCACTCAAAATCTCACGATACATGGCCCCATTCATTCTTTCCTTTACTTTGCAGAAAACAGCCCCAAAGATGTATGTTTCCACCCCCATGCTTCACAGTAGGTATGGTGTTCTTTGATGCAATCGCATTCTTTGTCCTCCAAACACGACGAGTTGAGTTTTTACCAAAAGTTCTATTTTGGTTTCATCTGACCATATGACATTCTCCAATCTTCTTCTGGATCATCCAAATGCTCTCTAGCAAACTTCAGACGGGTCGGACATGTACTGGCTTAAGCAGGGGACACGTCTGGCACTGCAGGATTTGAGTCCTGTGGGCGTAGGGTGTTACTGATGGTAGGCTTTGTTACTTTGGTCCCAGCTCTCTGCAGGTCATTCACTAGGTCCCCCGTGTGGTTCTGGGATTTTTTTTGTGATCTTGTGATCATTTTGACCCCACGGGTGAGATCTTGCGTGGAGCCCAGATCGAGGGTGATTATCATGGTCTTGTATGTCTTCCATTTTCCTAATAATTGCTCCCACAGTTGATTTCTTCAACCAAGCTGCTTACCTATTGCAGATTCAGTCTTCCCAGCCTTGGTGCAGGTCTACAATTTTTTTCTGGTGTCCTTTGACAGCTCTTTGGTTGGCTATAGTGGAGTTTGGAGTGTGACCGTTTGAGGTTGTGGACAGGTGTCTTTTATACTGATAACAAGTTCAAACAGGTGCCATTAATACGGTAACGAGTGGAGGACAGAGGAGCCTCTTAAGAAGAAGTTACAGGTCTGTGAGAGCCAGAAATCTTGCTTGTTTGTAGGTGACCAAAATACTTATTTTCCACCATAATTTGCAAATAAATTCATTAAAAATCCTACAATGTGTTTTTCTGGATTTTTTTTTCTTCTCATTTTGTCTGTCATAGTTGAAGTGTACCTATGATGAAAATTACGGCCTCTCATCTTTTTAAGTGGAGAACTTGCACAATTGGTGGCTGACTAAATACTTTTTTGCCCCACTGTATGCATGGTAGTATTGGATAGAAAACACAAAAGTTTCCAAAACTGTTAAAATAATGTCTGTGTATAACAGAAAACTGCATATGGCAGGCAAAAACCTGAGGAAAATCCATCCAGGAAGTGGCATTCTTTTGAATTGAGTGTTTTTCCATTGAAAGCCTATCCACCATATAAATGGATGGGACCTAGATTGCAGTTCCTATGGCTTCCACTAGATGTCAACAGTCTTTAGACGTTGTTTCAGGTTTATTCTGAAGAATGAGTAAGAATGACAACATTTTCTGAGTGGTCGCTCGAATGAACAATAGCTTTTTGCGCGCACGACCGGGAGCGCGCCCCCCATTCTTTTTCCTTTGTGTTGAATACGCTATTGTCCGGTTGAAATATTATTGATTATAAAGACAATAGACACCCTGAGGATTAATAAAAGACACCGTTTGACATGTTTCTACGAACTTTACCGGTACTATTTGGATCTATTTGTCTGCCTGTTGTGACCGCCATTGAGCCAGTGGATTACTGAACAAAATGCGCCAACAAAACKGAGTTTTTTGGATATAAAGAGGGACTTTATCGAACAAAACAAACATTTATTGTGTAAC
Organism: Salvelinus sp. IW2-2015; assembly: GCF_002910315.2. Classification (NCBI taxonomy): domain Eukaryota; kingdom Metazoa; phylum Chordata; class Actinopteri; order Salmoniformes; family Salmonidae; genus Salvelinus; species Salvelinus sp. IW2-2015. The sequence goes on along the minus strand of NC_036854.1, from coordinate 21,008,385 downwards.
ATGGAGTCTTGTGAGTGCAACCATATGAAGATCAAAGGTAAGTGATTCATTTTATTGCTATTTCTGACTTCGTGACTAATCTACTTGGCTGGAAAATGTTTGTATGCTTTTGTAAGCGGGGCGCTGTCTTCAGATAATCGCATGGTATGCTTTCGCCGTAAAGCATTTTTGAAATCTGACACAGCGGCTGGATTAACAAGGAGTTCATCTTTAAGCCGATGTATAACACTTGTATATTTGAGTGTTTATTATGAGTATTTCTGTATTTTGAATTTGGCGCTCTGCAATTTCACAGGATGTTGGCCAGGTAGGACCTACCCTAGAGAGGTTAAAAATAGGGTGACTATGTGCAAACAGTGCTATAATTTCTAAATGGTTCACCCGATATGGATGAAAATACCCTCAAATTAAAGCTGACAGTCTGCCCTTTAACTTCAGTCATTGTATCACTCCAAAAGGCTGGATTACAACCAAAACAACACAAAATGTGTCACTGTCCCAATACTTTTGGAGCTGCATATTGAAGCCATAGAGCCCCCCTGTAACCAGCCAAGACTCAGTCCAGTAATCCCAGGCAGCTGAGGGGAAGCACCCCCAATACATACAGTTTTGGACGGAAGTTTACATACACTTAGGTTGGAGTCATTAAAACTCGTTTTTCAACCACTCCACAAATGTTTTCTTAACAAACCTATAGTTTTGGCAAGTCGGTTAGGACTTTGTGCATGACACAAGTAATTCTTCCAACAATTGTTTCCAGACAGATTATTTCACTTTAAATTCACTGTATCACAAATCCAATGTGTCAGAAGTTTACATAGACTAAGTTGACTGTGCCTTTAAACAGCTTGGAAAATTCCAGRAAATGTCATGGTTTTAGAAGCTTCTGATAGGCTAATTGACATCATTTGAGTCAATTGGAGGTGTGGATGTATTTCAAGGCCAACCTTCACTCAGTGCCTCTTTGCTTGATATCATGGGAAAATCAAAAGAAATCAGCCAAGACCTCAGAAAAAAAATTGTAGACCTCCACAAGTCTGGTTCATCCTTGGGCGCAATTTCCAAACACCTGAAGGTACCACGTTTGTCTGTACAAACAATAGTACGCAAGTATAAACACCATGGGACCACGCAGCCGTCATACCGCTCAAGAAGAAGAGATGAACGCACTTTGGTGCGAAAAGTGCAAGTCAATCCCAGAACAACAGCAAAGGACCTTGTGAAGATGCTGGAGGAAACWGGTACAAAAGTATCTATATCCACAGTAAAACGAGTCCTATATCGACATAACCCGAAAGGCCGCTCAGCAAGGAAGAAGCCACTGCTCCAAAACCGCCATTAAAAAAAGCCAGACTACGGTTTGCAACTGCACATGGGGACAAAGATCACACTTTTTGGAGAAATGTCCTCTGATCTGTGTTGTGGAAAATATTAAAACAAATACTATTCAGATACCGGCGCTTGTGAATTCAATTAGACTTTTATTGCAAGAGAGCAACAAAGCCGAGCACCTCCCATGAAGACTGCCTTCTCATTCTTATGCTTGGCCTTTATACATTTTTACCTTTACATAACATCATCACCCCATTGGCTTTGTTACATAGTTTCCATTCTCTTATTGGCTCAGATATTGGGGCATAGATTCTATTGGTGGCATGTCATGCATACCCCTTAGCTAATGTTTCTGTCCAAAGGTCTTTACAAATTCAGACTATATTATCAATGTATGCTTAACTTGTGTGCGTGTCCAGTAGCCTTCACAAGATCAGATATGGCCCAGACCAGTCACGTCTTGTTAGTTTACCTTGCCTCATCTACACAAATTCTCGTTACGTTCTGTTTTTTACATGTCCAATGGTCAATTTGATGTTGATCTAGCCTGGACACTCACACAGGCCCAGTCTCCATTCTGCTTACATATGTCTAATATTTAAGCTTATATTGATTATTCTTTCTACTTCAAAGAGAACAGTATAAGTTCCTGAAAATCATCCGATGATGGAAAATCTCCAACATCTGATGAACAAAAATAGAACTGTTTGGCCATAACGACCATTATGTTTGGAGGAAAAAGGCGGAGGCTTGCAAGCCGAAGAACACCATCCAACCGTGAAGCACGGGGGTGGCAGCATCATGTTGTGGGGTGCTTTGCAGCAGGAGGGACTGGTGCACTTCACAAAATAGATGGCATCATAAGAATGGAAAATTATGTGGATATATTGAAGCAACATCTCAAGACATCAGTCAGTAAGTTAAAGTTTGGTCACAAATGGGTCTTCCAAATCAAGGACCCCAAGGATACTTCCAAAGTTTGTGCAAAATGGCTTAAGGACAACAAAGTCAAGTTATTGGAGTGGCCGTCACAAAGCCCTGACCTCAATCCTATGGAAAATTTGTGGGCAGAACTGAAAAGCACGTGTGCGAGCAAGGAGCCTACAAACCTGACTCAGTTACACCAGCTCTGTCAGGAGGAATGGGACAAAATTCACCCAACTTATTGTGGGAAGCTTGTGGAAGGCTACCCGAAACGTTTGACCCAAATTAAACATTTAAAGGCAAGCTACCAAATACCAATTGAGTAGTAAACTTCTGACCCAATGGGAATGTGATGAAAGAATAAAAGCTGTAATAAATAATTCTCTGCTATTATTCTGACATTTCACATTCTTAAATAAAGTGTGATATCCTGACTGACCTAAGCAGGGATTTTTTACTAGGATTGAATGTCAGGAATTGTGAAAAACTGAGTATAAATGTATTTGGCTAAGGTGTATGTAAACATCTACTTCAACTGTGCATGCATGCATACACTGCTCAAAAAAATAAAGGGAACATTTAAACAACACAATGTAACTCAAGTCAATCACACTTCTGTGAAATCAAACTGTCCACTTAGGAAGCAACACTGATTGACAATAAATTTCACATGCTGTTGTGCAAATGGAATAGACAACAGGTGAAATATAGGCAATTGCAAGACACCCCCAATAAAGGAGTGGTTCTGCAGGTGGTGACCACAGACCACTTCTCAGTTCCTATGCTTCCTGGCTGATGTTTTGGTCACTTTTGAATGCTGGCGGTGCTTTCACTCTAGTGGTAGCATGAGACGGAGTCTCACACCCACACAAGTGGCTCAGGTAGTGCAGCTCATCCAGGATGGCACATCAATGCGAGCTGTGGCAAAAAGGTTTGCTGTGTCTGTCAGCGTAGTGTCCAGAGCATGGAGGCGCTACCAGGAGACAGGCCAGTACATCAGGAGACGTGGAGGAGGCCGTAGGAGGGCCTGACGTCCACAGGTGGGGGTTGTGCTTAACAGCCCAACACCGTGCAGGACGTTTGGCATTTGCCGAAGAGAACACCAAGATTGGCAAATTCGCCACTGGCACTGTGCTCTTCACAGATGAAAGCAGGTTCACACTGAGCAACATGTGACAGACGTGACAGTCTGGAGACGCCGTGGAGAACGTTCTGCTGTTGCAACATCCTCCAGATGACCGGTTGGCGGTGGGTCAGTCATGGTGTGGGGTGGCATTTCTTTGGGGGCCGCACAGCCTCCGGGCTCGCCAGAGGTAGCCTGCTGCCATTAGGTACCGAGATGAGATCCTCAGACCCTTGTGAGACCATATGCTGGTGCGGTTGGCCCTGGGTTCCTCCTAATGCATGCTAGACCTCATGTGGCTGGAGTGTGTCAGCAGTTCCTGCAAGAGGAAGGCATTGATGCTATGGACTGGCCGCGCCCGTTCCCCAGACCTGAATCCAATTGAGCACATCTGGGACACCATGTCTCGCTCCATCCACCAACGCACGTTGCACCACAGACTGTCCAGGAGTTGGCGGATGCTTTAGTCCAGGTCTGGGAGAGATCCCTCAGGAGACCATCCGCCCCCTCGTCAGGAGCATGCCTCGGTGTTGTAGGGAGGTCATACAGGCACGTGGAGCCACACACACTACTGAGCCTCTATTTGACTTGTTTTAAGGACATTACATCAAAGTTGGATCAGCCTGTAGTGTGTTCTCCACTTTAATTTTGAGTGTGACTCCAAATCCAGACCTCCATGGGTTGATAAATTTGATTTCCATTGATCATTTTTGTGTGATTTTGTCAGCACATTCAACTATGTAAAGAAAAAAGTATTTAATAAGAATATTTCATTCAGATCTAGGATGTGTTATTTTAGTGTTCCCTTTATTTTTTTGAGCAGTGTACATACTTACACAGTTTATTTTTTTGAATTAATCTGGTAGAATATAACACAACTCAATTCTGGGAAGGCACACAATTTCTCCTGCAATATGCAATATCTCCATACACTGTGCTGGAATGGAGTGTGTGTGTTTTGTGACCAATTATTACGTGTTTTTCAAATGCAGGAATATCAGACAGGAGTACATGTAATATAACAAAGGCTAGCCTTTACAATGAGATATAAAATAATGTTTATCAATCAAACATTTAAAGGACAAATTTGAGATTGCTACATTTCACTTTCGACTTACCTGTCCATAGAACATTCTTCCAAGAGTCTTGATGATCACCCAGGTGCTTCCAAGTGCTTTTTGTGGAAAAATAGAGAAAGTGTAAGGGACACTTCACACATTGGAATTGGGCGTTGCATAACTATTTTACCAAATAGTGCTATCTTCTCTATACCAACCCTACCATGTCACAACAACTGATTGGCTCAAACGCATTAAGGAAAGAATTTWWAAAAAATGTACTTTTAACAAGGCACAGCTGTTAATTGAAAAGCATTCCAGGTGATTACCTTATGAAGGTGGTTGAGAGAATGCCAAGAGTGTGCAAAGCTGTCATCAAGGCAAAGGGTGGCTACTTTAAAGAATATAAAATATATTTTGATTTGTTTAACACTGTTTTGGTTACTACATGATTCCATGTGTTATTTCACAGTTTGATGTGTTCACTATTATTCTACAATGTAGAAAATTGTTTAAAAAATAAAGAAACCCTTGCATGAGTGGTACTGTACATGAAGATAGACTTACTCTGTAGTTCAAGTTGTATCTTCAAACCAAAATGAAAACCATGAGTTGCTTTATCTTTTACGCATCAATTTGTCTGATTGCAAGGCACCCTTATAGTCTTCAATAATCAAAAATGTAGATGTTAACTCTCTTGCTCTCTCTTTCAAGATCATTCAGTACCTCCATCCATCTCTCTACAGRTGCTACACTCTAAAGAATATAAGGTTCCTGGAGTATCCTTTAGGGGTTCTCCAAATTGAAACTGTGGGGGAACCCCTAAAAGTTCTTTGAAGAAGTCTTTGAAGAAGACAGGAGGAGAAATGGAAGTGAATGAGGGAAAAGTGTCAGAGGTGTAGGTGTGGTGAAGTTCTCGGAGCCCAAGGCTTGCACTGAGGTTCAGGATAAAGATGGATATGTGACAGGAGGAGTGAAGTTTTGGGAAAAAGTGGACCCTTGCCTTTTGGCTGATCCATTTGTTGTTTCAGGGTGGGTTAAAACAGAGTTGGGTGCTGTGTAATCAGTGAGGGTAACCAGAAGTGGAGTTGTGATAATTGTTTGTTTCTGCTGGTCAGAGGGAGCAGGCGCTCCGTGTTAAACAAATGGGGGCAAGAGATGTGAAGGGAACCATTGAAAGGAGTGATTACTGGGGTAGAGGTAAATGTGAAAGCTGACCAACTGAAAGGGAAGAGTCCCGGTGTTTGATGCTCGTCGATTGGTGCGACGCAGACAGAGTGGCGTGAGTGGAGAAACAGAAGAGTCATTGTCTGTTCTTATGAGTTTTGATGTTGAGTCGTTGCCTGAAAAATTGATGTAAGGATATATAAGTTATCCTGTACGAGCTTTTATGCCAAATACATTAAGTTGTTACATGTGTCAAGCTTATTTGGCGTGTGGCACCAGTGTGTAGGAGGGAAGTYCCTAGATGTGAGAAGTGTGCAGAAGGGCATGAGACAAAGGAATGTGTAGCATTGGGGAAAGTAGTGGTATTATTTAATTGTAGGGGTGCCCATGGGGCTGGGGATCAGAAATGTCCCGTGCAAGAAAGGCAGGTTGAGGTTTCCAGAGTTAGAGTAGTGCAGAAGTTGTCATATGCTGAGGCAGTGAAGAAAATAGAGGAAGATGGGTCAAGGGGGAGGGATCCTGAGAGGAGTGGTGTGAATAGAAGATCTGTACCAGTACAGAGGGATAGGGCAACAAGTGATATGTTTCAGCAAGATTGGATTTTTGGCATTTATAGCAATTGTTATCAACTGTACTGTAGGGATGGAACGTAAGTCGCAGAAAATAGAGGTGGTGGCAGATGCAGAGAGGTATTTGGGTGTTCCGAGACTTTACATCAGAAGAGTTACAAAGTGTGTTACGTGGTTGTCCCATCCTTTCAGGCTGTTGGCCTGAAGTAGGACAAAATATTTAAATAATGGAGTATGGTGTTTATTTTTTTTGTTTTTTTTTTGTGGGTGTGGCGTATTTGTTGTATTCTTTATTTGATTTTTTAATGCAAAGTATAAGGGAGGTACACTCCAGTCTAGTAGGTGGCGGTAATGCAACATTTATTGGACTGCCGTTAAACCTCATCATAGAAGAAGAAGTAGTAGTTTCGTTTCATAGCGAGTGCTTTGGGACGGACATTTTCCACAACTACCTTGCGCTCTAGTCTACTTTGAGCCACAAAGGCAACATTTGTGAAGCCAGCCTAAAAGGAGTTGGCAACGTTTTTTCGAGATTATTATTCCTTGATGGCCTCCATCGTGCCTGCATTGGATTTGGAAAGAGAAATGCAGCTGATGAAGCTCTTTCCAGAACCTATCCGGCTTCACATGCTCTACAAGGGAACCCACCATGGATTTCAATTGACAACCATATTCTCCAAATTCGACAAAGTTGGAAGATTCATACTTTTGGTGTATTTAGAGTCAGGGTCGGTAAGAGGGGGCTACCTAAGCAAACCTCCTAAAGCGAAACAAGAGGATGGGGATGCATTTCTCTTTGAGCTAAATCCGCATAGTGTATCCAAATATTCACCACAGGATTGTTCAAATGCAGTAGTTTGTAGGCCAGACATGTTATCATTTGGTGGGTGCCTAACATTGCATATGATTCATGACTTTGACTATTTGCTGAAGTTAAACCTTGCATCTGATGAGAGTTACACACGAACTGAGTGGGTTGAAGGTAAACATACAGCATTTGTGGAGGTGGAATTGCATCGTGTTCAAGGTGAGTCTGACGCTCAAACTCTAGGCGGCATTCTGCCTTCTCCACAGAGTTCTCAGCCGTTATATTTGGTTTGCCCACGACCGCCTCATGTTAACTGCAATCCCTATGCTGTGTTTTAAGGTTTAGAAACGTCAATCATTGTTTGCGATATGGCTTTCGTAACATATGGCCCATATTTTACACCGGCAATAAATAATCCTTCAATTGAAAAAGGTACACTTACTGTAGCAGTGCCCAAATCCGTACAGATGGGTGCCTCCATCTGACTACATTTCTGATACACTTCCCGAGTTAGTTTACACAGGTGTTAGGAGCATGCTAGATAGCTGGCATGTTGTCTTCCATACACAAGCGCTGTAACACGGAGATATGGCTGTGTGGGAACATTAACACAAGGCGTTTATCAATTTAACCTTTTAGTTTTTTGARAATTATTTCTCGCTGATATGAAAGATAAGGTCCTTATGCTTCCAATACCATACCGCAAACAACGCGTTACACGGAACCCAAACCGGTGGTGCGCGTGCGCCATCGTGCATAAATATATTTTGCCCCCCTACACCAAACGCGATCACGACAAGCAGGTTAAAATATCAAAACAAACTCTGAACCAATTACATTAATTTGGGGAAAGGTAAACATTTATGGCAATTTAGCTTGCACTTGCTAGCTAATTTGTCCTATTTAGCCCGCTTGCTGTTGCTAGCTAATTTGTGCTGGGATATAAACATTGTTGTTCTTTTACCTGAAATGCACAAGGTCCTCTACTCTGACAATTAATCCACACATAAAACGGTCAACCGAATCGTTTCTAGTCCTCTTCTCCTTCTTGGCTTTTTCATCGTTTAACTTATATGGGGATTGGCATCTAAACTTTCATAGTATTACCACGACAACTGGCAAAACAGTTCGACTTTCAATCACCCACGTGGGTATAACCAATGAGAAGATGTAATGTAATGGAACTAAGTCATGATCAAGGGCTAGGTACGTCGGGGATCACTGTTATTTTGTTCTCAGCCAACACTACTTCAATCCCCCTACCCCACTGTTTTTAATTTAATGAGTTTATAAAGGGAATTTTGAAGGTAACCGATGGCTTAATTATAGCCAGTAACTACTGTACCATACATGGACTATGATGTCGCTGATGTAGCCTACTGTTCACTGTCCTAAGATGCTGGGAGTGTGCTGCTTACCGGCCCTTGGAGGATCCTGGCATGGACTGAGAAGTAGGCTATGCATATCATTATTTCTAATATTTTAGAGAACAAGATTGATATGGTCATTTATACAGTCAACTTATAAGCAAGGTCACATTTTCAATGACCAAATATTTACCCCACAAATCAAGAAATTGGTTGTAGCCTTCTTGCTATAAAAAGGCAAACACATCTGATGACTAAACAATATTTCATGATATTTATAACTTCTCTCAAACTCATGTCACTAGGGACAGGGATGCTCTGAAGGAGAATCTGGTCTCCTTCAAACCAGCCTGCCAGTCTCTGAAGYGGGTCAGGGTTCTGCTGCTGGGTCCTGCTGGGTCAGGAAAATCCAGCTTTGTTAACTCTATCAGATCTGTGATGTATGGGCGAGTTGTTCTGCTGCCCAATATTGGCATTTCTGCTGAGGGCTTTACCAAGAGGGTAGGCCTATTAGTATATCTATCATCCAAGTCCCATTTCTTCATCTGTTTTTGTTATCATGTTGTGACAACCTATTTTACACCTAATGACAGCTTGAGTAGCCTACAAACCATTTCAAGCTTTTATTCATAAGGAAAATCTATCTTTTACACAAGACCAATCCATTTATATTAGGCTACAGGCTGTAGATGCTGTGATCTACTGTACATCTGATTTGACCCTTCCTGCTCCCCTTCATGCAGCTCAAATGCTATGACATCCGGTCAGAGAGAGGGGGGAAGCCCACAGCTCTGACCCTGTGTGATGTGTTGGCTCTGGGGGACGGTGAGACGACTGGCCTGACCCTCCCAGACGCACTGGCTGTCATCAACGGGCCCCCAAGGGACACAAGGTATACATACATACATACATACATACATACATACATACATACATACATACATACATACATACATACATACATACATACATACATACATGTTATATTCACACTCCAGACATCGTTATCTTGGAAATGTGTCTTTTCATTCATTTTTGTTGATCCGTCTGCCTTTTATGTGCAATTGATCATAGCAATAGAATGAATAGAACAGGCTTGGAACCTCTGACCCTGGCAATTGAATGGGGATGCCCATTCTATTCATTATATTTCTATGCACGTGATTCCCAGTTTCAAAGTGAAGCCCCCATTGATGCCAAGTGTGTAGGCTACAGACCTGAGCCATCGATGAATGATAAAATCCATTGTGCGGTGTTTGTGCTGGATGCCTGCCAAGTGTTAACCTACAGTGAGGGCCAGCAAACTACAATGAGGAGATTCCATTCTGAGCTGTCAGACCTTGGTGAGATGTCAATTATAAAACTAGGTCATTTTTCAATGGCTTAAATATGGAATACAGGGTTCGGTTAGAATTGATTGAATTTGTTAGAAGTTTACAGACCTCATACATTAACCTAAAATGATTTAGCGGTGTCTATCATTMCTATTAATTTGGGATTGAGACACATTTCTGCCTCTACCATAGAGGTAGATGGAGATCACATCTGTGTATCTGTGCCATTATGGCATCTGTGACCGCATGGGCAGAGCCATTGAGGCCCCCTCCATTTTAAAGTAGTCAATTTCCTTTTTCTTTAGTGTTTGAAAAAAGTGTAAAGCTAATTTGGGGATTTACCGCTACCTGCAGTGCTGGAGACCCGAATCAAATCTTGTCATTTAATTTATTGTGGCCACTGGATGGCAATAATATAGCTTGAAATCATTTTCAAGAAAAATACAATGCTCTGATCATTGGCTGCTCGCTCCCAACCATAGGATTCCCCACCCAATGGACTACTTTAAAATGGTGGAAGTCATCGATGGCAATGTCTATGCTAAAATGTGTAATGTCCTTCATATATCTATGGGCTCTGCACAAAATAGTTTTGATGCCCATAGAACGGCAACTCTCAACTCTGTCTCTCTCTGTCCCCACCAGACATCCCCCAGGTGGTTCTGTTGACCCATGTGGACCAAGTGTGTCATGCCGTCCAAGAGGATGTGAAGTTTGTTTACACCGGCCGCATCCTACAGGAGAAGGTTGTGTGTGTGTGTGTGTGTGTTCTGAAGGTTAGAACTGGTCTAGCAATTTTGAGGTTACATTTCTGCTTCTTCCAACAGATGCAGAAAGCAGCAGAGGTGGTGGGGTTGTCTGTGTCCTATGTGCTTCCAGTGAAGAACTACTCCAGTGAACTGTCTGTGAGCTGCAACACTGACATCCTGCTGCTGAGTGCAGTTCATCACATTCTCCAAGCCGTAGATGACACATTTGAAGACTACTGCCCACCATCTCCCTCTCCTTTATCTACTGGTCCCCAGCATTCCACCTAAACTCCAGTCACTGTTTAGAATGTGTTCCAAGTAGGCTAGTGTGTGGCCAGTCAATGTCAAAAATGAGTAACACCTTTTTCACATTTTTACCTCACTGACATGGTGCAAATGCATACACTCAACACCATTATGTATTTGGAGTGTGAAGCGAACATTTAAAATGTGTCTCTATACTCAAATATTTTWATTTGAGATCAAATGTTTCATGAGTCTTCTCTTTTATTTGAGGGTATTTTCATATCTCTTTTACCATTTATAAATGAAAGCACTTTATGTATATCGTCCCTCCATTTTGAAGTCCTAAGTGTTTGACCAAATTCACTTAAGAAATGTTCAGAAACACTCAGAAATAAAATGCCTCCAGTCATCATTCACCATTCAGTTCCTATTGGACAAAACGTTTGCTTCGAAGGAATTTGTAGCATCACAAGCTTGAAGTCATTTCGTGCTAGGAATATGGGACCAAATAGTGAAATTTTTATGCATTATTATTGAAATTGTCCCAATACTTGACTTCTAATAAGTTGACAAAGGAGAGTGATGGAGTGCTGCGTCAGATGACCTGACCTCAACCCAATTGAGATGATTTGAAAGGAGTTGGACCGCGGAGTGAAGGAAAAGCAGGCAACACATGCTCAGCATATGTGGGAACTCATTCAAGACTGTTGGAAAAGTTTATTTCATAGTTGTGATGTCTTCATTATTATTCTACAATGTAGAAAAGTTTTTTAAATTAGAAAAACTCTGGAATAAGTAGGTGTGTAAACTTTTGACTGGTAGTGAATGTATGAAAATATCTTAAAATAAAAGGTGACATTCTGTCACCTCATTTGAAACATTTTTATTTCAAATACAAAAGATTGGCACAGAGACATTAAAAAATGTAGCTTCACTGTCCAAATACACATGGTGTTGAGTGTACAAAACATTAGGAACTCCTTCCTAATATTGAGTTGCACCTCCCCTTTTGCCCTCGGAACAGCCTCAATTCGTCAGGGCATGGACTCTACAAGGTGTCAAAAGCATTCCACAGGGATGCTGGTCCATGTTGACGCCAATGCTTCCCACAGTTGTGTCAAATTGGCTGGATGTCCTTTAGGTGGTGGACCATTCTTAAAAACACAGGAAACTGTTGCGCATGAAAACTCAGCAGCGTTGCTGTTCTTGATAGAAACCGGTGCACCTGGCATCTACTAATATTTTATCTTGGCCATTCACCCTCAATGGTACACATACACAATCTATGTCTCAAAGCTTAACAATCCTTCTTTAACCTGTCTCCTCCCATTCATCTACTGATTGAAGTGGATTTAGCAAGTGACATCAATAAGTGATCATAGCTTTCACCTGGTCAATCTGTCATGGAAAGAGCAGGTGTTCCTAATGTTTTGTATACTCTATCTGCTCAATCTTACATTTTTCTCTTTTCAAAATGTAAACATTGTATTATGATAATTGCTTTATCTAATTAGTGCAATATAATGGTGGGTTTTTCTTCCTCGGTCATACCGTAATTKGTAGTGGGATCAATTGGGTGAGGGCAGGTAATAGCTCCCCCAACTGTTTGGGTTAAGGGTCAAATCAGGATTTGAGGCCCTAATTTGTATTTCCTGTGTTAATAACATTTACAACATATTAAATTGTTGTGTATTCTACACTTTTTGTGAATGCTTATCAATGAAGAAATACCCAAGTTGAATATTGCACCTGTCAATATAGAGAAAGTAGAGAAAATGACAACTAAAGCAGAATTCAAAAACATAAGCAGTTTATGAGTAGCTTTTAAATATTACAATCATAAAAGGCCGGTTTCACATACACAGATTAAGCCTAGTCAAAAGCATCGTAAATATATAATCTCCATTGAAATAGCCTTTAGTCCAGGACTAGGCTTAAACTGAGTCTGGGAAACCAACCCTAATAGCATAGAATGAATCTACAATTTAAAACGGATCAGTTATGAAACCCAGACATCCATACTGAGGATTATGCAGGACACCCTCGCTTTGAATTAGGAGGCAGGGTGGTGGATAGGCCATCGAGAGCACCCTCTGAACACAGCCTTAAAATATCTCTTTAAAGCCGGGGTATCCCCGCCACTATCTCTGATTCGATGCCACACTCGTCCTTTCCCCGCAGGATCTTGAAGAACCCTTCAAAGAGAACCAATACAGATGAGTCATACATTAGGCCGACGGTATCATAGCACACCATTCATTATACAGCATGTCACACCAACAGTATTACACATGAAGATATTGAAATGTCCAACTATACAAAGCAAAATAAGAATATTGAGTCAAAGTGACAGTGGTATGCAATGGTGTCTGCTGTTAGCCACCCTCACCATTGTCACCCCAGTCTGTGTTCCAGGAGTTGGCAACCAGCCAGTAGGGGGTGTTATTCTCCTTTCCCCAGCCCAGGATCTTGATGGCATGACCCCCCAGCATCTGTCCAGTCACATGCTGGTACACACCTGGCAACATAGAACAGAGATAAAGTGACCCCTTGGGAGTGTACAACCTGTCAGAACATGTCAGATCTGTGAGTGCATGCATAGTCTATGGAGTTTGTGTGCCTGTGTGTGAGTGGGTGTGTGTGTCTGTGCTTGCGCCTCTGTGGATATGTGTGTGAGAGAGAAGAAAAAAAAGTCTCACCGGTCTTGTAAAGGAGGAAGTCTTCATAGACAGAGAAGGCTGCCTCCACTGGGCCGTTCTTATAGAGCTCAGTCATGATCTGCTGTTCCTTCGGGGGAACGCTGTACGTCTGCTTTCCTACAGGGGGCGACAGAGTGGTCAACACACTGAGGAGGTACACAGTTGAGAAGTGGTGTAAAGTACTTAAGTAAAAAATACTTTAAAGTACTACTTAAGTAGTTTTTTGCGGGTATATGTGCATTACTATTTATATTTTTGGCAACTTTTACTTTACTACATTCCTAAAGAAAATAATGTACTTTTTACTCCATACATGTTCCCTGACACCCAAAAGTACTTGTTACATTTTGAATGCTTAGCAAGAGAGGAAAGTGGTCCAATTCACACACTTATTAAGATAACATCCTTGGTTATCCCTACTGCCTCTGATCTGGCAGACTCACTAACACAAATGCTTCATTTGTAAATAATGTCTGAGTGTTGGACTGTGCACCAGGCTGTCATGTAAAAAGAAATTAAATAAAAAAAATGCTGCCATCTGGTTTGCTTAATATAAGGAACATTTATACTTAAGTATATTTGAGCAATTACATTTTCTTTTGATATTGAAGTATATTTAAGACAAAATACTTTCAAACGTGATAATGTGACACCAGATTTAGCTTGGAAGTAATTTAGATACACTCGTACAGCATTGTTTAAGTCTGAGGTTATATTCAACATTAGTACACAGTGAGGTCTCTTACCGAAGCGTTTGTCCTTCTTGTAGGAGGGGGTGTATCCAGCATTGCACTCGGACACACACTTAGGCGTGTCCCCCTCACCTGTGCAGGGGAGGCGTGTTCCGTTCACGTGATGCTCACACGGAGCGATGCTGTAAGGTCTACAGCCTGTATGAGACACACAGTCACTAAGGATGTAATTTTATCCTCTAGAAAGCCAACAATATAGTCCACTGCTGACATTTATATTACATCCATATTGTAGGTTTCACAATGCCAGTGCCATCCAGAACTCACCTATATTGGATCCGTAGAGCCCCCCTGTAACCAGCCCAGACTCAGCCCAGTAGTCCCAGGCAGCTGATGGGAAGCCCCCCATACACCTACACACACACACCCCTCAGTCAGGCCATGTGAGCTTGCTTACAATGTCATGGTGTCATGAGCTATCACATACACTGCTATTGGCTGTAATATACACTGTGTGTACAAACATTAAGAAAACCTACTCTTTCCATGCCAGACTGAACAGGTGAAAGTTATGATCCCTTATTGATGGCCATCTGGCCAACTTTACACAACTTGGGAAGCATTGCAGTCAACATGGGCCAGCATCTCGGTGGAATGCTTGCGACACCTTGTAGAGTACATGCCCCAACGAATTGAGGCTGAGGGCAAAAGGAGAGGCTGCAACTCAATATTAGGGAGGTTTCCTTAATGTTTTTTACACTCAGTATATAATGAGAATAAGCTAAACCTGCTATACTTAAAGCCAAACACACACTCACCCCATGCCACAGGCATCACAGCATGACAACAGATCCTCAGCTGAGATCTCCAGGGAGACCTTGCCATTGCTATGGATACAATACCTGTCGGAGATGGCCTCAGCTGCCCCAAAGGCCTGTGGGTTGGAAATGCATGGGAGAGAAGGTTTAGGAGGCGCAGCTACTCAGTCATAGCTACTAAGCTTTTAGAAGAGTTATTCTCCTCTATCGCCGTCTCCTATCGCACTAACACAGCGGTTAGGCCCCTTTTAAAGGCTACTATTCTCCTCCTTACTCCTCTTTTTCCCTAATATTTTCCTCCATTCCTCTCCATCCATCCACCGTCTTACCCAGCAGGAGCCACAGGATCCCTGGTCTCTGATCTCTTTGATGGTGGGACAGTAGGGCCACTGCAGCCGTGCGTCAAAGCTGTCTGGCAGACTCATGTCCCCAGACTGCACCCTGTGGAGGGAGAAGAGGAACAAGCTTGGGCTTTTATAACTTACGTTGGCCTGCATGTGTAGGGTGGCATTAATATGAGAACAGTATGAATTGGGTCCATTTTGGTCAATCCATACAGACAAACACACACACTCACAGCTCTGGCAGCCTGGGTCCCTTCAGCAGGGTTCCACACAAACTCTTCACATAACTGATGTCAACGTTGTGGAAGTTCTGGCCAGCCTGGGGAGATGTAAAAAAAAAAAAAAGGAGTGAGAGAATATGGAGAGAGATGAAGATCGGTGGAAAGATTTCAAAGAGAACATTTGCATAGACTGGGTTTATTTATTATATTTGAATGAGTTAGATTATTATCTATCTATAATTATAACATTATCTCATCTGCTATAACAGGAAGACCTGGTAGGACTTACCGTCCATGTGGTGTCTGCGTTGTTGATGTACTGAACCATCTCAGGAGACAGTAGAGGGAGGCGGGGCTTAGCCCAGCTAACAGACAGGGCCGAGAGAAGACACAGGAGGGCCAGACGACACATCCTGGAGGTGGACAGGAGACAACATGACTTAACTTTTGTATTTCAAACCGTGATGTAGGCTACTCTTTGTCTACTGGGTGTAAGAATAGAGTTTGAGGTTGCAGCTCAGCACCTGTCACAAGGCAGCCTCCTCCCAGTAGACCACTAGAGCTGCAGAGGTGGAAGTGAGAGTGAAAATGTACCTTGAGTTCCATGGTTACTTATTAACAAGAGCTTTAAATAAGTGGCCTTACTGCAGGCTGTTTAAGCAAAAAGGACTGAAGGGGGCAGGGCAACCGCATTTGGGGCTCTATTTTTATTTTGGGGGGGAGAAAAAAAAGGGAAAAAAATAAAATAAATAAATAGGCTTACTGCATTTCAACACATTTTGCCATGGTGCAAAGAGAAAAATGCTGTTTTTTAGCTCATCATGCTTTTGTTCACCCATGAGGGTGAGAGAAAATGTTGCAGTTTTATAGCAAATGTTCTGCAATTCTACACATTTTGCTATCATAAGCGACTAGATACAGCCCTTAGTGTCACGTATACTCCCTCTCTGACCTCTAGGTCATCAGGCTGCTGATTATCCCGCACACCTGTCACCATCGTCTTGCGCACCTGCGCCTCATGACACTCACCTGGACTCCATCCCCTCCTTGATTATCTTCCCTATATCTGTCCCTCCCCTTGGTTCTTTCCTCAGGTGTTATTATCTCTGTTTTCATGTCAGTGTGTTTGTGGTGATTGTTTATTTTATTAAAACACTCCCTGAACTTGCTTCCCGATTCTCAGCGCACATCGTTACACTTAGCCTTGATATATTGGCCATATACCACAAACCCCCCTTATTGCTATTATACACTGGTTACCAACGTCAATAGAACAGTAAACAAGTTTTTTTGCTTCATACCCAAGGTATATTGTCTGATATACACACACGGCTAAAATGCTGTTTCATTCAATCAGCATCCAGGACCCAAACCCCAAAATTGCTGGTTCAAATATACACAGTATTTATTAGTAATAATACACTTGACAGATACTACAGTTTAAACTATCATTCCTCTGACGTCAAATGAACACTCTTTAAAACATTAACGTGTCGCTATTGCAAATACTAGAGTTGATAATAGCACAATCAATTCAATTCAAAAACCCTCCCTCTTCTTTCAGTGATAGGCTCTGGAAAATAAACTATGGCTCGTTCTTTCATACCAATACAAGTCTACCTCACAAATACTGGCATCTAGAGAAATACCCAGTTAAAATAACAAACCAGAAGAAAACATATCTACCTGTATGGTTTGTGTGGTAGAAGATCCTCAGACAGTTAATCAGTAGTCTGTCAGTTCTTCTCTGATTCTGAATCTCTGCAGACTCTCCTGTTTTAAAGGAGCCTGGATTACTGTCACATGACCAGTCCAGTCTTTTGCCCTGGCATAAATATCACATGATTGTGGCGAAGGCTATTTCCAAAGGTGGATAACAAGTTCCCTGAAAGTCATTATAAAATGTTTTGCTTGGATTGATACCATTTATGAAAGTCAAAGTTAGTTATGTCTGCAACAATGTTAGAAAACTGTAAGAAAAAAGCATTCCCTTTCTTCCATTCAGTTTGAGTTATGTTTGAAATAGAATGTACAGTCTTACATAAATGAAAATCACTGTTTTAGCAGTCTTTTCCCCCAGGACTTTGAACTAGCATGACTTCAGCTCGTCTGTAAACTATAAAACTATCATCCATTGTCTTGTCAGCAAAGTCAATGTCCAAAAAAACAGGGTTAATTTACAAAGGGCCAACATTGATCTTTGTGACACTGATGAGGCAGAAAAGAAAACATTCAGAAACACTTTATTTGGAGTCTTTTATTATTTGTTCAATTTTGTACAAATGAAAACCACACATTATATAGAAATAGTCATGTCTTCTTTGGTTGTGTACAAGGATACACCACATTACTGCAGCCTTCCTACTCACCAAAGCTCTGTGTTAAGGACACTTAGCAGCCTGCTACTGTGTGCTCTGCTGCAGTCCCGTTTCTACCAGTCTCTGTATCAAAAATCAAATCAAATGTTATTTGTCACATGAGCCAAATACAACCGGTATAGATAGACCTTACAGTGAAATGCTCGCTTACAAGCCCTTAACCAGCAATGCAGTTCTAAGAAAAATAAGTGTTAGAAAGTATTTCCTAAAATAAAGTCAAGAGATTCTTCAAAGTAGCCACCCTTTGCCTTGATGACAGCTCTACACACTCTTGGCATTATCTCAAATCAAATCAAAATAAAATAAAACAACTACCTTATACACACAAATACACACAAATGTAAAGGGATGGATAAGAATATGTACATATAAATATATGGATGAGCAATGGCGTGCGGCATAGGCAAGATGCAGTAGATGGTGTAGAATACAGTATATACATATGAGATGAGTAATGTTGTTATGCAGGTGAATGAGGACCCAAAAGCGACGTAATAGAAACAGAGTCTTTATTCCAGTATCAAACAAACAATGATTCTCCTGGATATATCAAAGGTAAATCCAAAACAGGAAACTGAAATCCTCTCGTAAGTAGAGAGGAACGACAGGAGACGCGACCACAGACTGCAGGTCGCTTCAGGAAGGCACAGGCCGTAGCTGACATAGACACCTGCTCACACGCAGC
>NC_036854.1:20969748-20984511 GCF_002910315.2 Salvelinus sp. IW2-2015 | reverse complement strand
ATCTGAGAGAGGCAAAAACACGACAGGGCGGAACAAGGACACAGGACAGCAAACATCAAACAAGAATCCGACAAGGACAGAAGCGGAAAACAGAGGGAGAAATAGGGACTCTAATCAGAGGGCAAAATAGGGGACAGGTGTGAAAGAGTAAATGAGGTCGTTAGGAGAATGAGAAACAGCTGGGAGCAGGAACGGAACGATAGAGAGAGAGAGCGGGGAGAGGAGAGAGGGAGGAGGAGAGAGAGAGAGAGAAAGAGGGAAAGAACCTAATAAGACCAGCAGAGGGAAGCACAGGGACAAGACATGATGATCAATGACAAAACATGACAGTACCCCCCACTCACCGAGCGCCTCCTGGCGCACTCGAGGAGGAACCCTGGCGGCAACGAAGGAAATCATCAATCAACGAACGGTCCAGCACGTCCGAGATGGAACCCAACTCCTCCCTCAGGACCGTAACCCCCCAATCCACTAAGTACTGGTGACCACGTCCCCGAGAACGCATGTCCATGATCTTCCGTACCTTGTAAATAGGAGCGCCCTCGGACAAGGACGGGGGGGGGGGAGGGAAGACGAACGGGGGCGCGAAGAAAAGGCTTGACACAAGAGACATGGAAAGACAGGGTGGACGCGACGAAGATGTCGCGGAAGAAGCAGTCGCACAGCGACAGGATTGACGACCTGAGAGCACACGGAACGGACCAATGAACCGCGGAGTCAACTTGCGAGAAGCTGTCGTAAGGGAAGGTTACGAGTGGAAAGCCACACTCTCTGACCGCGACAATACCTAGGACTCTTAATCCTACGTTTATTGGCGGCTCTCACAGTCTGCGCCCTGTAACGGCAAAGTGCAGACCTGACCCTCCTCCAGGTGCGCTCACAACGTTGGACAAAAGCCTGAGCGGAGGGAACGCTGGACTCGGCGAGCTGGACGAGAACAGAGGAGGCTGGTACCCAAGACTACTCTGAAACGGGGATAGCCCGGTAGCAGACGAAGGAAGCGAGTTGTGAGCGTACTCAGCCCAGGGGAGCTGTTCTGCCCAAGACGCAGGGTTTCGAAAACGAAAGGCTACGTAATATGCGACCAATCGACTGATTGGCCCTTCCTGCTTGACCGTTAGACTGGGGATGAAACCCGGAAGAGAGCTGACGGAAGCACCAATCAAACGACAGAACTCCCTCCAAAACTGTGACGTGAATTGCGGACCTCTGTCTGAAACGGCGTCTAACGGGAGGCCATGAATTCTGAACACATTCTCAATGATGATTTGTGCTGTCTCCTTAGCGGAAGGAAAGCTTAGCGAGGGGAATGAAATGTGCCGCCTTAGAGAACCTATCGTAACCGTAAGAATCACAGTCTTCCCCGCAGACGAAGGCAGACCGGTAATAAGTCTAAGGCGATGTGAGACCATGGTCGAGAAGGAATGGGAAGCGGTCTGAGACGACCGGCAGGAGGAAGATGAAGCTGGTTGAGAGAATGCCAAGAGTGTGTAAAGCTGTCATCAAGGCAAAGGGTGGCTACTTTGAAGAATCTCAAATATAAAATATATTTTGATTTGTTTAATGCTTTTTTGGTTACTACATGATTCCATATGATATGTGTTATTTCATAGTGTTGATGTCTTCACTATTATTCTACAATGTAGAAAATAGTAAAAATAAAGAAAAACCCTAGAATGAGTAGGTGTGACCAAACTTTTTACTGGTCCTTTAAGTCAGGAGGCGCGGGTGTAGCTATGGTAACCAGTGAGCTGAGATAAGGCGGGGCTTTACCTAGCAGAAACTTGTAGATGACCTGGAACCAGTGGGTTTGGCGATGAGTATGAAGCGATGGCCAGCCAACGAGAGCGTACAGGCCGCAGTGGTGGGTAATATATGGGGCTTTGGTGACAAAACGGATGGCAATGTGATAGACTGCATCCAATTTGTTGAGTAGAGTGTTGGAGGCTATTTTATAGATGACATAGCCGAAGTCGAGGATCGGTAGGATGGTAAGTTTTATGAGGGTATGTTTGGCAGCATGAGTGAAGGATGCTTTGTTGCGAAATAGGAAGCCGATTCTACATTTAATTTGGAGATGTTTAATGTGAGTCTGGAAGGAGAGTTTACAGTCTAACCAGACACCTAGGTATTTGTAGTTGTCCACATATTCCACACAGGGTTTTTGTCCTGGGACAGATCTGTCAGGGACACCCTCTATAACAGGGCTCTTTCCAAAGGTTGATAACAAGTGCCCTGAAAGTTACTGGCCAGGTCACAGTTGTAAATGAAAACTTATTCTCAACTGGCCTATAAACGTGAAATAAAAACATTATATATCTTTTTTTTTAACTGTAAAATGTTTTCCTTGGAACGATACAATTTATTTAAGTCAAAGTTAATGAGCATCAGGTACTCACTGGAATTATGTCTGCATTGAACCAATGTTAGAAAACTAAGAAAAAAAAACATTCACCTTCTTCCAATCAATTTGAGTTATGAAATGTTTGAAATAAAATATACAGTCTTACATAAATGACATCAGGTTTAGCAGTATTTTCCCCCAGGACTTTGAACTAGCATGACTTGAACTCATCTTTAATGAATGTACAATTTTACCGTCTGTAAACTATAAAACTATCCTCCATTGTCTTGTCAGCAAAGTCAATCTCCCAAAAAAAACTGGGTTATCTTACAAAGGACCAACATTGATCTTTGTGACACTGATGAGGCAGAAAAATAAACATTCAGAAACACTATTGTCTTTTATTCTTTCTTCAATGATATACAAATTAAAACATCACATTACATAGCAATATTCATGTGTTCTTTGGTTGTGTACAAGGATACACCACACTATTGTAGCCTTCCTACTCACCAAAGCTCTGTGTTAAGGACACTTAGCAGCCTGCTACTATGTGCTCTGCTGCAGTCCCGCTTCTACCAGTCTCTGTATCATCTTACATTGGGCATGTCTCAAAAGACAAATGTGGCTTCCGCTCCTTGTTCCCTTTCCTTTGTCCACAATGAGAAAGACACAGACATATAGATGAAAGCCAAGCTAGGCTTCTGTCATATTGTTAAATATTTGCTATTACGTCTTTTCAGATCAGTGCAGTTGAGGTAGAGAATACGAGGGGAGGAGGCAACTTTAGACTATTGAGATGTGCCCAGTTTACTATGATTGAATGTGACAACAGTGTCAATATTTAGCTATACTGTACATAAACACAGTACAGCCATCTTAGTTCTTACTATGGAGATAGACAGACACTTATAAAACACATCAAACAGAACCATTGTGTTGTCATTAGTTGCTATTGAAAATAACATTACAAACCAAGACAAAAGAACCGACTATAAGAAATGCACAATGGTTTAGTTGATGTTTCTTAATCTCAATGTCCTGTATGTGTGTGAGCTGTGTGCTTTAGGTTTGTGTGATGGGTCCAAGACTTTACTAAATCCTATTCACATTTCAAATTAATGTTGAAAAAAAWTTGAAATACCAATCCATTATAGCTCTATTGGAATTCTCCCTTTCAAAACATGTTGAAAAAAATGTAACAAACAAAACCAGGGTTGTGGTTACAAAATAACTCAAATCAACATAAAAACAAACCAAAAAAACAAATGAGGAAGAGAGATGTGCCGTGTGTATCTGACGTGAGTATGACCAGTGTGTTAGAAAATAATGTTACGGAAAGTAAGACTACTGCAAATCCCTATCAAACACAATAAGACAACCCTGCTACCAGTGACTCCCATAGTACAGGCCTCTACGGACCATCACAGGTGAGTTAAACAGGACAGGTGAATGGGAGGGTAAGATTCCTCCAGGGGAGAGGGAGAACCAGGCCTCAGGAGAGAGGGGAGCATCTCAGTTGTGCACCCCGTGCAGGGTGAGGGTTAGTGGGGGTTGAGTGGGCTCAATGGCCCTGCATGTCAGCAGTGCCGGGAGGTTGTCCGGCTGTAGTGCTTAGGTACTGCCAGCTGAGGGCGGCGAGGATCATGGCAGCGGAGAGGTACATGGGGGAGAGGTGGGCAGTCCGGGAGGCCAGGGTGGCTTGGGAGAGAGTCCTCTCCTGGATCACACCCAGGATAAACAGGGTTTTGTCCCGGGATGGATCTGTCAAGGACACCCTCTGTAGCATCTGGAGAGAGAGAGAAAAAGAAAGAGCGAGAGAGATCAGAAAACTCACAAACATAAAGTAAGAACACACACTCAGATGCACAATAACACAAACAAACACAATTGAATACATGACACACCCAAAGATACACACACACACCTCCTGGCTGTATTGGGCCATGATGCTTTGCACGGCACCCATGTTGGTGGCTTGCATCATGAGGGTGACGGCCTGACCCTTCCTGATTTTCACCACGCCTTGGAATACCTGAGGGTTGTTGTAACAGGCTGAGAGGGTCGCTATCGCCATCACCTGGACATTATTGAAACATACAGTACAGCAAAATGAAATGCTTCCTGAGGATCCTGACTCAAACAACCAGGAATGAAAAGTGAAAACGTGTTGAAATGAAATGCATCTAGCAGCTTTCTCCAGTGGGAATGTACTTTGAAATGTAACATTTCAATGGTAGCATTTACCTGTGGTATGGCGCAGAAGTTGAAGACGCTCTGGTTGCGTAGGCGTGCCAAATAGGTGATGACATCAGGGACGTGGTGCAGGGCGTCTGTCACCAGCAGGTTGAGACAGGACAGGGCTGAGGTCAGCTGGTCAGGCTCTGCCAGGTCCTCCAGACGACATGCAAACTGACTCCATGCCTACAGCAGGACATGCAACACGCACATTAACTACACACACCCTATTAATGACACATACAGTGCACACACACACACAGTGTAGTTACCTCTTGTGGCCAGAAGGCCCTCGCCACCTGTATATCCTCCAGGTAGTCTCTGATGATGTTGGTCTTCTGGAGGAACAGGCCCATGGAGTTGGCCAGCTCTGTGTCTTTGCCCACCTCGGGGTCCTCCAGCTGGGAGGCAGAGAACAGCTGGGACAGACCTATACCCACCAGCCCTGCCACATAGTGACAGTACTGCACAGGGGGTAATGTTAATACACATGTATTTAACAGTCAAAAATCTATTACAGACTGGTGTGATGTGAAGAAATCAGTGGGTTTAAGTGACTTTCATGTAGCATCAAGTTATTTGTCATTTGATACACATCAGGCTACCACTAGGTTATAGCGACACACATCAGGCTACCACTAGGTTATAGCGACACACATCAGGCTACCACTAGATTACAGCGACACACATCAGGCTACCACTAGGTTATAGCGACACACATCAGGCTACCACTAGGTTATAGCGACACACATCAGGCTACCACTAGGTTATAGTGATGGGGGGAGAATATATATTTTTCAATTATACAGTTACATATCAGGACATTATTTTTGACAATATATCGTATTCTATCGTTTTGACAATATCACAATATTATTTTTGCGCTTGTTGGCTGTACCTGCACCAAAACTCCAGCATTTTTCCTTCATAGTTTGTTCTCCATCTTCTTTTTAAATAAGGAGCAAATCGGTTTTAGCACTTTTATTTCCATGACTGATCAAAACTTGTTTTCTAATGCTCCCTCGTCTCTGCAGCAGACATATGGTGAGCAATGTTTGGAACATCGAATCGCAATTAATCACAGTATCGAATTGCAATACATATTGCATCACCACCTACGTACGGTAATAATATTGTATCGTGATGTCCCTGGCAATTCCCAGCTCTACTAGGTTATTAACCAGCAAATGTGGAGCCGTTAGTCTAACACGTGTATAATGCTTGCCTAACATTAAGGTAACATTTACCTGGTCCCACTCCTTCATGGAGCCCACTTTCTTCTCCAGAAACTCAGCCATTCCAACTCCCATGCGGTGGCAGATATCCGATATCACATCCTGGTATGCCTGACCCAGGTTCCTGAACTCCAAGGAAATCTGAACAGAAAATAGATTCATTTAAATACACACACATAGCATGATGACAGATGCCCATTGTATGATGTCTGCTACATATTTCATTGTCATGAGTGTTATGCAATCCTTATGTAAACAAAGGCAGGCCCATTCCACCTGACTGGCATGTAGCCCTGTCAATCACCATTCAGACCTCTGTTCATCCAACCAATCAGGGAGCTTCGATGCACTGCAGGAAAACGGCTCCGCTCACATCTAGTTAGTGCATGTTATTCCATTGCAAAAGAAGAAGCAAATAGTTGTGTTGCTGACAGACTGTCACATGCTGTTCCTAACTGAAGTGTTGTCCATCCATTGACAAGTAAGTGTTGGAAATGCTATTGGGTGTAATATACACTGATTATACAAAACATTAAGAACACCTGCTCTTTCCATGACATAGACTGACCAAGTGAAAGCTATGATCCCTTATTGATGTTACTTAAATCCACTTTAATCAGTGTAGATGAAGGGGAGGAGACGGGTTAAAGAAGGATTTTTGAGCCTTCAGACAATTAAGACATGGATTGTGTATGTGTGCCATTTAGAGGGATAATGGGCAAGACAAAAGATTTAAGTGCCTTTGAACGGAGTATGGTAGTAGGTGCCAGGCACACCGGTTTGAGTGTGTCAAGGTCTGCAACGCTGCTGGGTTTTTCACACTCAACAGTTCAAGAATGTGTATCAAGAATGGTCCACCACCCAAAGGACATCCAGCCATCTTGACATAACTGTGGGAAGGATTGGAGTCAACATCGGCCAGCATCCCTGTGGAACGCTCTAGACACCTTGTAGAGTCCATGCCCTGTCGAATCGAGGCTGTTCTGAGGGCAAAAGGGGGAGGTGCAACTTAATATTAGAAAGGTGTTCATAATGTTTGGTATACTCAGTGTGAGTTATGGTTACCTTATTGTGTAACTGTGAAGATAAGATACAGTGTTGTTTGCGAGCCTTCACCTTACGCTAACTCCACTATATGTTTGGATTAGAGGAATGGTTGTAGGTACCCCGTGCATGCTATTTTCTATCAGTGTGGTTATCATTGCTATGTGTTTTTGTAGAATGCCAATAGGTCTACTCCTTATTGTATTAGCAGTATGTATTGTTGGTATGCTATCGCTGCAATGCTTATAGCCTACATACCGCTGTAGTGATTTGCACATGTCAGTATAGAGATTCTGGAAGCATCTAGAAGGTTCCGGTCCCTTCTGGGCACCCACGCATGCGCAGTGATTATTTATGATAGTGCCACCAGAGGCCTGCTAAATAAGATTTAGCTCTAGGGTGTAAATATCCCTGTTAATACCATTGCATTCACCAATATGCTTATATTAAGGGCTCCTGATTGGCACAGAGGTCTAAGGTACTGCATCTCAGTGCAAGAGGCATCACTGCAGTCCCTGGTTCTAATCCAGGCTGCATCACATCCAGCCGTGATTGGGAGTCCCATAGGGCGGTGCACAATTGGCCCAGCGTTGTCCAGGTTTGGCCGGGGTAGGTTGTCATTGCAAATAAGAATTTGTTCTTAACTGACTTGCCTAGTTAAATAATATATATATAAAATGTAATGTTTACAGTCTCTCTACATTGCTAGTAGATTTGTATATTATTGCACATGTATTTATCTTAGTATCTTGTAATATGTCCTCATGATTGTATTGTTCCTCCCTTTTTAGAATCACGTAAAATACCTCAAATGGAAGCAGATGTGTCCACATGTGTGTGGTGGTGACAAAGTGTACAGTAATGTGCCTCAACATAATATTCTAACCCGACAACACTATAGTGGGCAGATCTAACTGAATCAGTAACTAGCGGGTGAGGAGTCAGAAGCCAACTACTCAGACGAGCTTGCGATAGTTTTTACATGTTCCTAGTTCTCGGCGGATTTAGCGACCAACAGATGTTTACACTTTATGTAGGGTTATATAGTACGCAGTAGTGTCAGCGGTTCCACTGACCGTGGGGAAGTCCTCCAGGACCTGCCTGTCCTTCTCGTGGCTCTCAGTGAAGCACCAGTTGGCCTGGTAAAGGTATGTGTGGAAGTCATTCAGCATGGGCACCTTCTTCTCCAGGGGGATGGTCATATCATCTTCCACCGTGTCAAGGGCCCGTAGGACCAGGTAGAAGATACACACCGCATGCCTGGACAAAAAGAAGGGACAGGGGAAGAATTTATTTATTTGAGAAGGTTAGGACCTGCTCACTGAAAACCTAACTGTTACAGAGTGAGCAGGCAAGGGCTGACACCAACCCTGGGCATTCAGGAAGGCGCTGACAGACACCAATATTGAACTTTAATGTAACACTTGACATGTGATGTTTGGTATGAAGCTTAATAAATTTTACTGTGGGGACTCGTGTGTAAACTAGCTACTGTAGGTCCTCTGTGTAGGGAAACTGCATGCCATTTGAATTATTTAAAAAACCTGTAAGCAACCTTCCGGAACACACACACTTTGCTCTTAAAACCAGCTGTGTCACTTCTGTACACTGAACGGTGGGATTAGACAATGTACAACTGGCTGCAATATAAGCAGTTTACATTGAATTCCACCGCCAAAAAATCAGTTCAGTTACCGCAGGCCTGCCCTACAACTTGCCTACAGCTTGTGCACTTGCAGTCTATACTGTATGTTTGTCACTTGAAGTTTAGGCTATTTTACTGTCATATCAAAATATGTTTGTTTTTAAGCCCTAAAGAGGTAAGGAAGTGAACTCAAGGTCAAAACTGATTACTGACCATATGTTCCAGGGTCAATAATAAAAAATAACCTAAAATTYTCCAAGTTCCAATATCTAATTTTGTCTGGCATGTGCCAAAGTGCTGCCATTCAGCTGTCATGGTTCCTTACTTCGACAGGCTGAAGAGACACCTCTTACTAGGGACGTCAAAGGTTCAGGTTGCTGCACAGGCACCCCTTTTGTTTTTACACTGCTGCTACTCACTGTTTATTATCTATGCATAGTCACTTTACCCCTACCTACATGTACATATTACCCCAATTACCTTGACTAAGCTGTACCCCTGCACATTGAGTCCCTACCAGTACCCCATTATTGTTATTGTGTTACTTTTTTAACATTTTATTTTGTAAATATTTTCTTAACTGCATTGTTGGTTAAGGCCTTGTAAGTAAGAATTTCATGGTATTCGTTGTATTCGGCACGTGACAAATACAAATGTATTTGATTCGAAGCTCTAGTCTAGAGCGCCCAATTAAATTATGTTTAGGAGTATTTTTAAACTCGCTCTATAGTTAAAGTAGTAAGTGGTCCCGTGTGGCTCAGTTGGTAGAGCATGGCGCTTGCAACGCCAGGGTTGTGGGTTCATTCCCCACGGGGGGACCAGGATGAATATGTATGAACTTTSCAATTTGTAAGTCGCTCTGGATAAGAGCGTCTGCTAAATGACGTAAATGTAAATGTAAGAAATATATGTAATTATTGTAAAAATCTATGACTGTGCTTAATTTACTATCATCCTAACTTAAAATATTCAATTAGTTTGACATGTTGAATTATTTTATATTACGCTGATTCCCTATGGTGGACAAACGTGTTACTACATTACACAGACAAACATTTTCACCACACAATATTTACAGGAAATACACATCCTTTTCACCTAGGATTGGTGATGATAGTGTAAATGTTTATAGTAATCACAATTATGCAAAATTGATTGCTTAAAACAGACCAATATCTTTGCTTTAGTACGAGTGTTTTTTTCATATGCGCCTGTTGGTGGCAGGTCTTACCCTGTGTTCATAACCAATTGGGAAGGTCGAATTTACCACATACACTTGGGAAAAATCCACTTCAATGCCACTCCAACTGGTAATTACTGGTGGGAAACTCGACTATCATCCCCGAGCTTCGACTTCTCCCACATGCTGACCTCTCACGTCACCTACTAAGGAAATGACCTCGATTACAGCATTTTCGTCAGTTCAATGCAACAATAAACATTATTTATAAAAGGCAATCTATTAATATGGTTTTTGAACACTATAATAGGAGCATGATAGCTGTACTTTTATTTATAGTTGATGCAGTTTGTTGGCCATTAGCCAATCGCCGTTTCTCAACGAGATCAAAACATGTGAATGCATCCAACTGGTATTCATGACTTCACAACTACTAATATCTACCTTCCCACTTAGTTATGAACGCAGCATTAGAACGTGCCTGTCATTTTCCAGACCACGGTGGGAAGAAAAATGTGGGGACTCCTACAAAAAACATCTAGGGCCTCAATACCACACGGATTTGAGGGTCACACGATCACAGAAATGTGTGCCAAACCCTGTCACTATTTAGAAATTGTTGTGAGAATATGATTTGCCGAAGTTAACCAGTAGAAAAATGATTACAGAAGGAAATACAACACTTTAACAGGTTAAGACTTTTCCTACTAGTTCACGTTGGAAAATCATTCTCTCATCGATTTCTAAATAGCAACAGGGGTCATTTGACATTCAAATCCGTGTGTGGTATTAAGGCTAGAGACGTTTGCAGGAAGAGCCCCAGAATTGTTTCTCATCATCGTGGTTCCATTGATTTCAACACAAATAGATGTGAGTGATTCATTTGTGTTGAAAATGTTAGGACCGGCACACTGAAAACCTAACTGTTACAAAGTGAGCAGGCAAAGGCTGACACCAATATTGAACTTTAATGTAACACTTGACATGTGATGTACAGTATGGTATGAAGCTTCATTTTACTGCAGGGACTCATGTCTCAACAAAGTGTGAACTAGCTACTGTAGGTCCTATGTGTAGGGAAACTTCATGCAACATTTCGGGAACACGCACAAACACACAATTTGTACTTAAAACCAGCTATGCCACTTCTGTAAACTGAATGGTGGGAATAAAATAGACACAGTGCTGCTGCAGGGGAATATGGCTGGCAGTAATATAATTATAAGCAGTTACATTGAATTCCCCGCAAGCAAATCAGTTCAGTCACAGTAGTGCCCTACAACTTGCCTACAGCTTGTGCACTTGGCTATACATTTTCCACTTTGTAGGCTAGTTTAGACTACTTTTCTGTCATATTAAAATCAGTTTCTTTTCCAGATTTAAAATGGGTAAATAAGCGAACTCAAGGTCAAAACTGACCATTGTTCCAGGGTCAATAATAATACCCTAAAATCCTCCCAAGGTCCAATAGCCTATCACATTTTTGTCGTGTATTTGCCAAAGTGCTGACATTCAGCTGTCATGGTTCCTTGTTTACTTCGACATGCTGGAGACACACCCCTTACCTGCATAGTTGGAGAGCAAAGTTGGCAAGGTTATGCAAACTTACCGTAACTCTCCGTCTAGCGCCTGGATAACAGCGGCGAAACTGCGACTGGTCTGGTTCAGATAGAGGTAGCATGTCCGCAGGCTCTCACTCATGGATTCCTGGCAAGAGAAACAGAGAAACACGGGGTGTCGGTAAGCGCCTACTGTCCGCAAAGCGCTGGGGCGGGCGGCCCAACATCCCTCCTGCACGCCCCTCTCGCCCAGCCGTCCCCCGGAGAGAAGGGACCGTGAAGCGGGTCCAGGGCTCCGCGGGGTGACGCAGAGAGAGCGCTTGAACACCGTGAGAGAAACCGGACACTTGCAGCAAGCTCCGGCCATATGAGGAAAATGGACGCTCAGCCTTCCATGAGCAATTTAGACAACATTGTTGGCTATCCAATTATTAATATCCGTGGTATTCATTCGTGCGCGCAGTTCAGCAAAGGACATGGGGTGTTACTCTGTAGCGGGGTGAAAACTTTAGGAAGTTATAGACTTTGCAGGGCGGGGTCAGTCGGTGATCTTTAAACAAGTCTCACGGCCTATACAGTCTCCAGACCAGAGTAATAAATCCATCCACATACCTCGAAGAATTTGTCCACGGGCGCACCCATTGAGCGCAGCAGTAGGCTGTGATGCAGTTTGACATCGGAGCCCCTCCCACTTCAGTCATAACACAGCAGTGTTTTCTGCAAGAGTAAGCAGTCCCCCCCCCCCCCGAAGAACATGTAACACACTATACGCCATGTTGGACACAGACCTATCAATTCCCCCAAATAATGACCATGCACATTATTCACACATAACTAAACGTTTTATTGTGTAAGCCTATGTGTTTCTCTCTGCAATCGTAATTTGAATTGCGTAGGTTTATATGGCCAACCCACTGACGCATAAGAAGTTGCTTGCCTACAATTTCCTCTAACAATTTTCTCAACATTGCAAAACGCATGAACATGGGGAAATGTTGAGCTGACTGACAGATGATGCTGTACTGTCATCTAGTGGCAGACAGTAGCAAAAACAAAGTGGTTATATTATGCCAGGTTTCCCCAACTGGCGGCATTTTATTTGGCCCCCAAGCTTTCTGAGCAAAATACATTTTATATATATATGTATGTAAAAGGATTATATTGTTGGACATAAAATACTGTAAAAACACCAGCAAATCAGCTCCAAGTGATTTCAATTTTGGAAACCTGTTCCAAAGTATTCCCACGCATAATAGAGAGATAAACAGTATGGGATCGTATACAAATGTAAGCAAGGGTGAAATGATTGTGTTTTAGTTAAATATTATATCCGTTTGGGCGTCTTGCGGTCAATTTGCAGTTTACAAATGATTTGTAATTATGTTCTGGACACTGACCATCCACTCAAGAAAAAATCGTCCAGCGGCCGAATCTAGTTGATAATCCCTGCATTATGCCCATCGTGGACTGGCAGGCTGCTCTGAACTCAGACGCACACCATCGTGCACTAGCCAGGGGAAGCCACTACGCGCTTTCACATGTAACTGGACTCTTGATTCAAGAACATCGCCCCCCTTTAATTGACACCTGAAGTGTCTTATTTCAAAGCTAGCTCTCGTCATAAAATACTCTCTATTTGGCTATAACGTTATGATAGTGTCATTCATCCATCATAAAGGGAAATCCTACTGGGCATTCACAGTGGTGTAAAGTACTTACGTAAAAATACTTTAAAGTCCGGGTTAGGCTTGACCGGGGTAGGCCGTCATTGTCAATAAGAATGTGTTCTTAACTGACTTGCCTAGTTAAATAAAGGTTCAATAAAATAAATACAGGTTTTTGGGGGTATCTGTACTTTACTATTTATATTTTGACAACTTTTACTTTTACTTCAAAATTCTGTACTCTTTATGTACATTTTCCCTGAAACACAAAAGTACTCGTTACATTTTGAATGCTTAGCAGGACAGAAAATGGTCCAATTC
This sequence comes from Salvelinus sp. IW2-2015, assembly GCF_002910315.2. Lineage (NCBI taxonomy): Eukaryota > Metazoa > Chordata > Actinopteri > Salmoniformes > Salmonidae > Salvelinus > Salvelinus sp. IW2-2015. The sequence continues at coordinate 20,971,281 of NC_036854.1, read as the reverse complement.
GCACACATATCAAGAGAACATCCCTGGTCATCCCTACTGCCTCTGATCTAGCAGACTCACGAAACACAAATGCTTTGTTTGTAAATGATGTCTGAGTGTTGCAGTGTGATCCTGGATATCCGTATATTTAAAAAATGGTGCTGTCTGGTTTGCTTAATATAAGGATTTTTTTTATTATTAATTTTTTTGCTTTTACTTTTGATACTTAAGTATATTTAAAACCAAATACTTTTAGATTTTTACTCAACTACTATTTTACTGGGTGACTTTTACTTGAGTAATTTTCTATTAAGGTATCTTTACCTTAAACTTTTTCCACCACTGGACATTCAACTATCGTCATTCCAGGTCAAAGCGGTGTTTAAAGTGTYGGAAATCAGGCATTACCCGCGCAGTCAAACAAACATGCGCACAGCATCTGCTCCCGGAATGAACCCACAAAGGCTATTATATAACGCAAATCCCAGCCATTAAGTCAATGGTTATCCTTCTCTCTGACCTGCGCATCTATTATTTATTCTAGGCCTACACAATACAAACATAGAGTTAGAATAGGCTACCCTTCTAGTTCATTCATGGTAGTTAGTTGACTAGGTAACCTATTACTGTTACTACTGTACCATTGCTCCTGTAGAATGTGTATACGCATTTGATGAAGCTGGAAGCATTGTTGTGTAGAAAATGCAAGTGGGCCAATGTTGAAGAGATGCATGGATACAGACTGGCACTGTTAGCGCGCACATTATGTTGTGTAGGTCTATGCTATTCCAAAATGTATAACAAATGACAATAGCGAGTCGTGCCTTGGCCTAGGTTACAGGCAGGCAATACTCGAGGGGTTTAGAGCAGATAGCTACTCACATAGTCCAACTTGGGCATCACAGTGCGACAGCCCCCCATTTTAAACTTGAACAGGTTGAATATTTCCTCCGGGTGTCCTAACGATTTTACGATATCCATGTTTTATCTTTTGACCACAGGTACACCGATGATGCTTTCTTGTATCGTGTGCTTATTCCACCCAAGTGCGCGTAAAACCTGGCAATATTTTCTCCATTCAAACGTTGAGCCGCTGAGCTATAGAGCAGCCGGCCCCCTTCTACCGAAAAAAAGTCGTCAGATCGAATGACGCCTGTGATTGGTCAGAAAATCATGGGCTCAGTGCCCATCGACCAGTGGATGACTAGAGCGGCTGGTGTGACGTCCCGCCCCGGCCGTGTTTCTCCAAACTGAGGCATCTGATTGGATGATACGTTGCTTAACGCGAGAGACCATCCGGACGGAGTGTGACAGATACTGTTGTTATGTCACACTGTACATCACCAGTTTTAATTACCAAAAAAATATAATGTTATTCTGAGGCCAAGTCAACAGTAGCCCATGTCCTACATTTTAGGCTAATTTATTTATTATAATTAATTTATCAACATTCCCTTTTTGTACATATGATGGAATAGTTTTCATAGAGTAGACTGGCATGACCTGTGTGTATGCTTGTGAGGTTGTGCATTTGTGTGTGTGTGTGTGTGTGTG